>NC_135816.1:17220961-17520961 GCF_964213995.1 Mustelus asterias
TTTCACTCTTGTTCCATCTCTCTCATTTTCTCCCTGTCTCAGTCATTAATGTTTCCCTCCCCGTATTTCCTTTCCTTTCTCTCCCTCTCTTTGTCCCATGCAGAGTCCTAGAGAGGAGATGAATCTACAATGAAGTTTCGAGTTTCATTTGATGAATAAAGCACATGCCAAATTCAATTAAATTCAATGTGAGCGGGTAACAAAATTGTCCCAAATGATTCAGTCACACAACAAACAAGAGTGTATTTGAAATTTCACAGCAACTGGAGCTCAAAAAGCTTAATAAGTGCTTTCCTGTAAACAGCGTGGGACGGCAAAGAGGTTAAGGCCCCAGCCAGCCTTAGGCAATCACACAGAGACGCTCTAACGGTCTCTTCAGCTTCTGATGGAGATGATAAGCTTTGTGACAAAAGGCCATTGTGATCAAACCTTAATAGAGGCGTGGGGAGATGCCATTGGCGAGACCACCTACCTGTGTTCCTGTCATCCTAGCACCTGCTCTCCACTGCCCTGGACACAGGAAATGCTGAATTTATGATTTGTGAGGGCCAAGCCCTGATATGATAGTTACGGCCCTGGTAGGAAGTTAACAATTTGGGCCGTGACATTTCCTCTTCAGGATGTTGGTTTAACTCTTTAGCCCTATTAACACCACAGCTGTGAAGCTTTGCCGTGTTCTCATCTTGTCTCCCAGAGTAAAAAAAATTGCTGGTGCCATAGCCCTTTCATATTGTTTGGAATGTGTTCAAGGCTGAGGGAACGCTACATTTTCAGAGGTGTCATTCTTCAGAATACATATTAATCCCAGATTCTGCCTGTTTGTTCAGAGGGACGAAAAATATCCTATTTTCATAGAATCCCTACAGTGCAGAAGGAGGCCATTCAGCCCATCGAGTCTGCACCAACAATAATCTCACCCAGGCCCTATCCCTGTAACCCCACATATTTATCCTGCTAATCCCTCTAACCTATGCATCCCGGGACACTAAGGGGCAATATTAGCATGACCAATCAACCTAACCCGTACATCTTTGGACTGTGGGAGGAAACCGGAGCACCCGGAGGAAACCCACGCAGACACGGGGAGGATGTGCAAAGTCCACATAGACAGTGACCCAAGCCGGGAATCGAACCCAGGTCCCTGGAGCTGTGAGGCAGCAGTGCTAACCACGGTGCCACCCCGTGCCACCCTATTTTGAAGAAGTAGGGATCTCCCCTGTTCCCTGGCCAATATTTAGTCCTTAACCAACATCAATGAAAAATAGGTTATCCGATTAGCATCAGATTGTGGGAGCTGGCTGTGCACAAATGGATTGCTCCTTTTCCTACGTTACAGTGATAACATTTCAAAAGCATTTCATAAGCTGTGAAGCACTTGGGGGAGACTGGGAGAAGTGTCGTACAGAAACTTTTCTTTTTTTCTTTCAGGTACACACTGGGTAAGATTTCAGAGCACTGCAGTATGTGCTGCCGGCTGTTACAATTGTGAGTTTTGTGGTTCTGTTTTCATAGAATCCCTACAATGCAAAAGGAGGCCATTCGGCCCATTGAGTTTGCACTGACAACAATCTCACCCAGGCCTTATCTCCGTAACCCCAATTATCTACCCTACTAGTCCCCCTGACACTAAGGGTCAATTCAGCTTGGCCAATGCACCTAACCTGCACATCTTTGGATTTATGGTTATGTTTTGAGATTGTGTCTTTATTTTAGGGTAAAATGAAGAATGAAGGGGGTTGATCCTGTGACCTGCTCCGAATTCTGCTGAAAGTGAACCTTCGTGTCTTTGTTGTTAAATATTAACAAAGTCTGCAGGTTGTTTCACTGGGAAGAAGGTGCGAGATATTCACACCTGACAAGAATGATCAGAATTGCTGTGTGACGGTGGAAAGGCCATTACAGCGGAGCGTTCTGTCCTGGTTGGCAGTGGGTGTGCTTGGCAGAGTGAGGGGACAATATGTTATATGGAAACCAATTAACGATTAACTGCTCTGCCCATCAATGGTGGATCGTTCAGAATATAATATTAATGCATTTGCATTGCATCATCGAGCCTGTCTGCTGGAATCACCACTCACCCCCCCACCACCATCCCCACCGCCCCCCCCCACCCCCCCCCCCCCCCATTCCTCACATCAAATTTACCTCCCACCTTGACATGAGTTCAGAAAGACATGATTCACAATTTGCCTTTAAGAGGGGCAGCACGGCGGCACAGTGGTTAGCACTGCTGCCTCAGCCCCAGAGACCCAGGTTCGATTCTGCTCTTGGGTCACTGTCTGTGTGAAATTTGCACTTTTTCCCCATGTCTGCATGGGTTTCCTCTGGGTGCTCCAGTTTCCTCCCAAAGATGTGTGGGTTAGGTTGATTGGCCATGCTAAATTGCCCCTTAGTGTCCCAAGATGTGTGGGTTAGATGGGCTTAGCCATGGTATACGTGTGGGGTACAGGGATTGGGTGGGGAGCGGGCCTGGGTAAGATGCTATCAGAGAGTTGGTGCAGACTCGATGGGTCAGATGGCCTCTACTTCACTGCAGGAATTCTCTGATTTTATGTGTGCACCTGGTGAGCTGAACTTTGAGGTGAATTCGGAGGTGAGGGCACACGGCATTGCGAAGCACTCGCGAGGGTCGCCCATTGGATTCAAGGAAGAGGTGCTGCGTATTCAAACGGGGGTTCAGGCAAGTCGTTTCTCCTGGCTGGCTGACAGTGTGGGGCTGGGGCAAGGGCTGCCCTGTGGGCAGGACATGGGGTGCACAAGGCAGAAACACCTGATGGCAGTGCACCAGCACACGCAGAGGTGGGCAGAGAAGCCGCCACACATTAAGGAAAGCTTGTATAAAAGTGAGAATTCTTCCAAGGCTGAGACAGTTCAGCCATGGCTACTTTGACATGCTTAGAGTCAGCCCCCGAATGCATCTGCCCACTCAAGCAATGCAGAGGCATAAAAGTGCCACCAAATACTCCTGACCTTTTCACCCCTCACTCACAGATGGCAAATTAATGAGCATTTTAGGAGGCAGCAGGAGATCTGGAATACTGGGTAAGTGGTTTAACCTCCGTGTTTTAGAGAGACTGGGCGGCACAATGGCACAGTGTTAGCACTGCTGCCTCACAGCGCCAGGGACTCAATTCGATTCCCGGCTTGGGTCACTGTCTTTGTGGAGTTTGCACATTCTCCCCGTGTCTGCGTGGGTTTCTTCCGGGTGCTCCGGTTTCCTCCCACAGTCCAAAGATGTGCTGGTTAGGTGGATTGGCCATGCTAAATTGCTCCTTACTGTCAGGGGGAATAGCTAGGGTAAATGCATGGGGTTATGGGGATAGGGCCAGGGTGGGATTGTGGTTGGTGCAGACTCGATGGGCCGAATGGCCTCCTTCTGCACTGTAGGGATTCTATGATTCTATGATTGTGAAAGCTGGCCATAGAGTAGCCACTGATGGAGGCGCTTACAACCCCTTGAAATATCTTCATTTAAATTTGGCCCAGTCTTCCCCATGGTTCAAGTGAGCAGTGCAGCCTTGCAGTGCGGGTTAGAGGAATGCCTGCACCTGAGCCGAGAGCACAGCATGCAGTCCAATGGGTGAAACTGTCACCACTTGGTCAGCTAGAATGGGGCAGAGGTGAGTGGGCTTCTGAGCGGTCATACAGTGCACTGGCCAGCCAGGTGGTGGCCATCAGTCTGTGGAATGCATTAAGGGACCTTGAGATAGAGCCATGCACGTAACAATGAGCAGTCCCGACAGAGACCAATGCTAACCCATGTGTCTCTCTCTTTCATCCTGCAGGAGGAGTACTTCAGAGGCACGGAGACTGGTCTCCTCGCTGTAGGTTTCATGTCTTACTCGGAGTGGAAACAAAGGAGAAGAGAGAGACGGAGGTGCCACGTTGGGCAGAGGGAGGAGCGGCACCCTCAAGAAGAAAGGGTACCTGGGGCTCCTGTGCATTCTGCTGAAGAGCCATGGTGAGTCATCATGAGTTGGTGCCTAGCTAGATCCAAGGTCTACAGATGGTGCTTGTCATTCCTGTAGATGAATGAGAACAAGTGTCACCAGGGACCTGGTTGGTCACATATGCCACCTGTTGCAGGATTTGGCACCGGGGATGTAGAGGGCATCTATTGCTAGTGTCCGGGAAAGGGACTGTGGCATTCAGTTTTTATGCCACTGGCTCCTTCCACAGTTCCACAGGCGATCTCTGTGGATTTCAGACACTACCCCTGGGGCCGGGGCATTCACTCACCCCCTGGGCCTCCACCCACCCCGATGGCCAGACCAGCAAATCTGGAGCTGGGGCTTCTTCGACTCCACTGGCCCCCAACCCCTCTGACCCAGAGAGCTGTGCCTCCTGCAGGCCGCGAGCACTCCCTCCACACCCCCCTTCTACAATCGCCCCACACTCAAAATCAACTCCCACTGCCCAAAAATTGCTAATATTCCTCTTTTAAATTTACTTGTAGGTCTAGGGATGCTCTAACATCCAAAGGAAGACCCCGACCTGGCAGTGACCCAGGAGGACCCTGACACATGGACTTGGCCATCAGCTCATCCGTGACCACGACCCCAGTGATGTCATCCATTTACCGGCTTCAACCCATCCATGTCGGAGTGCGGTCTGGACATCTTCCGACCTCTGAAGCCAAACGACAGCTCGACAGCGACCCGGAACGCACGACTGCGCAGGCTCTCCTACCAACACAGGAACCGCAAACAAGGCAACAAATCCTCCACCCGACCAAATTGAAGAACCTCACTGGACACACCTATACCCCTAACACCGCAGACCACTCTCACCGTCTCCCAGGCCCGAAAGGAAGCAGTCACTCCAAGAAGCATTGGAAATGTGCAGGCCTGCAGGTGAGGGTGAAACAATGCGGTCACAAGGCACCTCCCCCCTCCGCCCCTCCCCCCTCCCCAGCTTACTCCTAGCAAATGTCCAATCTCTGGAAAACAAGCTAGATGAACTTAAAGCAAGACTCACTTTTCAAAGGGAACTGAAGGACTGCTATGTACTCTGTTTCACGGAGACATGGCTCACTCCTGCTTCACCGGAATATGCCCCACAACCAGAGGGCTTCTCAATTCACCAAATGGACCATAGAGCAGCCTTAGGCAAGGCTAGGGGAGGTAGAGTCTGCCTTCTAATCAACATCTCTTGATGCCTAGACATAGCAGCACTGGTGAGTTTATGCTCCCCGGACCTAGAATACCTGATGCTAAAATGCTGCCCCTACTACCTTCCGCGGGAGTTCACCTCTGTTATCCTGACTGCAGTTTACATCCTATCCCATGTAGACGTGAGGACTGTGCTGGATGAAATATACACAACCACAAACATCCTTGAGACAAAACATCCCAAGGCTTTGTTCATCGAGACTGGGGTCTTCAGTTAGGCCAAACTCAAGAGTGTCCTACCTAGATACCACCAACACGTCTCCTATTCCAGCAGAGGCCAAACATTCTAGACCACTGCTACGCAAATATCAAACATGCCTGCCGCTCTATCGCCCACCCATACTTTGCCAAATCAGACCACAAGGTTGTGCTCCTGCTCCCGGCTTACAAGCAAAAACTGAAACAGGAGAATCCGTTAAAGAAAGTCATGCAATGTTGGTCTGAGGAATCGGATGATCTCCTACGGGAATGCTTAGATTCAGTGAACTGGTCAGTATTAAAAACTCAGCGATCAACCTGAATGAGTACGCCACCACAGTAACTGACTTCATTAGTAAGTGTGTAGAAGACTGTATACCAAAGAAACAAATCCGTGTGTTTCCGAACCGGAAACCATGGATGGACAAGGATATCCAGCCTCCCATCCATTGACTCTGTCTACACTTCCCGCTGCCTCGGCAAAGCAGCCAGCATAATTAAAGACCCCACACACTGCGAACATTCTCTCTTCCACTTTCTTCCATCAGGAAAAAGATACAAAAGTCTGAGGTCACGTACCAACCAACTCAAGAATAGCTTCTTCCCTGCTGCTGCCAGACTTTTGAATGGACTTACATTGCATTAAGTTGATCTTTCTCTACACCCTAGCTATGACTGTAACACGACATTCTGCACTCTCTCGTTTCCTTCTCTATGAATGGTATGCTTTGTCTGTATAGCGCGCAAGAAACAATACTTTTCACTGTAAATACATGTGACAATAATAAATCAAATCAAATCAAATCAAAATATCCACTGCTTGCTGAAGTCCAGGTCTGAGGCATTCAAGTCAGCCGACCATGACCTATACAAGAAATCCAGATATGATCTACGGAGATCCATCAAAGATGCTAAGAGACAGTACCGGACCAAGCTAGAGTCCCAGGCTAGCCACACGGACTCCACCAACTATGGCAAGGTCCACAAGACACAACAGACTGCAAGGTGAAGGCATGTAAAATCACCGGCACCCATGCACCCAGAGGTTTTTAAAAACGTTTTTACTCAGAGGGTGGTGACAGTCTGGAATGCACTGCTGGGGAGGGTGGTCGAGGCGGGATGCTTCACATCCTTTAAAAAGTACCTGGATGGGTACTTGGCACCCCATAACATTCAAGGCTATGGGCAAAGTACTGGCAAGTGGGATTAGGTGGGCAGGTCAGGACCTTTCGTGTGTTGGTGCAGACTTGATGGGCCGAAGGGCCTCTTCTGCACTGCAGCATACTGTGATTCTGTGATTCTCAAACCCCTCATTTCCGGTTTCCCCACCCTTGCACACAACAGCAAATGTCAGACGCTCATGGGTGTTCTTTGCCTCTAAGATTGAGACCTTCTGATCAACTGCCTTCTCCTAGCCCACAGCACCAAGCTTCATGATGTGACACCGACAACAGTCGCCTCTGGCTGTGACCTCTGGACTGTTTGGAAGGACATGGGAAGTGGTGAGGAGAAATGGAACGCTCAGCTAGCCAAGAACATCGAGGTGTCCAGCGCAACATAGGCCAGCAAATGATGCACCTTCTCGGCCTGCTGTCTTTCTCTATGACAAATGAGGCACGGTGACACAGTGGTTAGCATTGCTGCCTCAAAACGACAGGGACCTGGGTTTGATTCCCGCCTTGGGTCACTATCTGTATGGACTCTGCATGTTCTCCCCTTGTCTGCGTGGGTTTCCTCCGGGTGCTCTGGTTTCTCCCACAGTCCGAAAGATGTGCTGGTTGGGTGCATTGGTCATGCTAAACTCTCCCTCGGTGTACCCGAAAAGGCCCTGGAGTGTGGCGATTAGTGGATTTTCACAGTAACTTCATTGCAATGTTAATGTAAGCCTATTTGTGACAATAATAAATAAACTTAAAAACTTAGAAACTGCCAAACCAGAGTGGCAGAATTGACCACCAAGGTGCAAATGATCATCTCGCAAGAAGGAAGGCTGTCAAAGGGGTCATTTTGATGCACAAATGAAACAATGTTTGAGTCATGTTCAACCTAACTATATATTCTTTGAGCTAATCCAGCTAGGGTGTTTTGCAATGAATCTACGTTGGACTCAGATTTTGAGACCAGCAGCAAAGTGACAGCTCCCAGCGTTGATCATGAAAGAACGCTGTCTGTAAAGAATCTGATGTCTGAGGTGTGTATTTGCCGTCTGCTGATCTGATGTTAGCTTGAATCTGGTGCTAAGTCTAGGGGACCCAGACACAGTGATGTCACTAAGCAAGATAAACCTTTCAGATCCTGAGTGGTCTTGACAGGGTGGATGTGGAGAGGATGTTTCCTCTTGTGGGAGAATCTGGAACGAGGGGTCACTGCTTAAAAATAAGGGCCTGCTCTTTTAAGGCAGAGATGAGGGGCGGGATTCTCCGGCCATTCACGCCAGTGGGATTCTCCAGTCCCGCTGCAATGAACAGAGACTTAGCTGAGCGCCAAATTCTCTGTCCTCCCTGGCAACGGCAGCGGGGTGTGAACAGCCGGAGAATTCTGGTCGAGGAGAAATATTTTTCTCTCAGGAGGTTGTGATTCTCTGGAACTCTCTTCCTCCAAAGGCAGAGTGCTTGAATATTTTTAAGGCAGAGGTAGATAGATTCTTGATTAACAAGGAGGTAGGCGGGAATATAGGGTTGAGGTTACAGTCAGATCATCCATGACCTTATTGAATGACAGACCAGATCCGAAGGGCTGAATGGCCTTCTCCTGCTCCTGTGTCATATAAAATATTTATAGGATCAAGGGAAATCAGAGTGTACTTGTTTGTATGTAAGTAGCCAGTCACACTGAAGTATTCTCAGACAGCGAACCAGGATGTAAAATGCACAGAAGTCCTGTATATTTAATTACATTTTACAGAGTGAAATACATGATTGGGACACCCACATAATTGGGTTGAAAAGTCAGAAATAAACTATTTATAACATAGTAATTTGGTAGTACAGTGGTTAGCACTGCTGCCTCACAGCTCCAGAGACCTGGGTTCGATTCCCGGCTTGGGTCACTGTGTATATGGAATTTGCACATTCTCCCCGTGACTGCATGGGTTTCCCCCGGGTGATCCGGTTTCCTCCCACAGTCCAAAGATATGCTGGTTAGGTGCATTGGCCATGCTAAATTGCCCTTAATGTCCCAGGATGCGTAGGTTAGCAGGATTAGCGGGATAAATAAGTGGGGTTACGGGGATGGGGCCTAGGTGGGAATGTTGTCGGTGCAAATTCAATGGGCTGAATGGCCTCCTTCTGCACTGTAGAGTTTCTACGGTAGTACAGAACTGCTGATATAAGACATTTTGACAAAGTTTTTCATCAAGCACTCATAAGAATATCAATGTCAGTGGAAACAGCAACTGACATTGGTATTCTTGCTATTGTCCTGATGCGCGTTAGATCAAAAGTTTCGACAAAATGCCTTCTTTCAGCAATTTAAAAAAAATAAATTGCCTTAAAAATACGTTCAAGTTTTATCTTGTTTTGAATGAGCAAAAGCAAGGCAACTGTATCCACATGCAGGGCAACTCACCACAAATACACATTCTAATCTTCTCCCAATCAACAGCTGGTGAAAATGGAAACTTTGAGATGTATGTAATAACAACTAGGATTGGGTTTATTTCAATAAAATCTATTTCCCTGCAAACCGAGCAAATCTCTGGCCACGGTGCCCTTGACTTATAGAGAAAAAAATGACCAAGGTTCTGCCCCCAACCTTTGCTGGACATGCATGTTTATGAATACTGGGCAAGGGTAACATTGCATTCATAGCTGTTTCCCCTCGTCCTGTGGTTGATTCTCAATGTCAGACATGAATGTGGTCACTTGGAAGAGATACTGGAGGGGTTCCACCTGTTCCACTCTTAAAAGGCATTGCCCCCTTACCCATTGCACATACTTCAGCAGGGTCCATGCCTAGAGGAGAACAGGGTAGAAAATGAAATAGATGCAAGTCTGTAAGTAGCGATCTCCCTATATAGAAATTCCACTGCATACAGGTTTTCTTGTCGCAAATATTTATGTATAAAATAAATTCACTGTATTAACTTAAAAGGAGTTTCACTATTAGTTCCCCTTCTAAATATCAGATGTATTTTCCTATTTTTCTTTTTTAAGCATTATCTGTTTAATCAAAAGTACCGATAACGTAAAGTGGAAAACTGATATAGACAAGTCTGATAGCATAGCTGAGCCCAATGAACACCCACAGCTGCAACAGCATAATCATTCTTGTGCCATTGCTGTTGGTTCAGCTCCCTCCCTTATTGTGTGAAGTGGTCCCCACCTTCGCTCCTTCAAATCCAGGGGGTGCAGACAGGAGCACATCTCGCATTTGACTGATTCAGCCACATTTTGCCAGATCTAACTCGATTGCATCAAAGGCCCTCTCTCCTGCCAAACCTGCTCACAAGGCTGGGATCACGGTAGAATGCGCAACTTCTTTTATCCATTATCAAGTGTTTCCTTAAGCCTCCCTCTCCCCAGCTGTCCCTCCACTTTCACCTCCAACTATTGTGTCACGTTCTCTTGCTATTAGGATTGAGGCCATCCATTCAGCTGCCTCTGAGGCTTTCCCCCTTCCTCTTATTCACCAAATTAAACACCTAAAAGTTAAAGTTTATTTATGAGTCACAAGTAATGCCTACATTAACACTGCAATGAAGTTACTGTGAAATTCCCCCAGTCGCCAGCACTCTGGTGCCTGTTTGGGTCAATGCGCCTAACCAGCACATCTTTCAGAATGTGGGAGGAAACCCATGCAAACATGGGGAGAACGTGCAAACTCCACACAGACAGTGGCCTAAGCTGGGAATTGATCCCGGGTCCCTGGCAGTGTGAAGCAGCAGTGCTAACCACTGTGCTACCGTGCCGCCACCCCCCAAAGCTCCTCTCTACCTTGGTCCCTAAACTGCATATTTCTTTATCTTCTCTTCTTTTTCCCTTATTCCTTCCATGCTCATCTTATCGATGAGCCTCATTTCCTGCTCCTTTGATCCCATTCCCATTAAACTGTGGCCACTCAATTTCCTTTGGGTGTCATGTTCACTGACATTGCAAATGGTTCTCCTCGAGTGCTGTCTGCTTCCTTCTTTGAAATTCTCCTTCTGCCATCTTTCCTTCCCAAAATCCCATATTCTGCCCTTGGAAGCAATCTTGCATCTCCAGCCTGCCTTCTTCTAGTAAGTCTTTGAACGTGCTGCTGTTCCCAAAAAGTGCCCACCATTTCAGCAACTCCATGTTTGAATCCCTCCGGCTTAGTTTTGCCTCTCCAGCCATAACTAGAGTGTTTCAGCATTTACAACTCTGCCCTGCTACGTCTGCAGTCCTCTAATAATCTGTTATCTTCTCTTTTTCATCTGGGTGTCGCTCTTTGGTAATTTCATACAAGATCTTAGGTCAGGATCTACATGTACACTGCTGATAATCGGTTTTCTCTCTTCACCACCTTTCTCGACTCCTTCACTGCATCACACTGTTAGCCTGACATCTAGTCCTGGCTGAGCTGCAGTATCCTCTGGTTAAATACTGGGAAAATCAAGCCATTGTGTCTCAGCTGTAGAAACAGAGCATTCTTTTTAACCCAAGGTGAGCTTCCAAAGCTGTATCTGCTCCATCACAAAGATCACTCACTTCCACCCTATCTGTTTCTGAAACTTTCATCTGTGCCTTTGTCACCTCCAGATATGAGTAATCCAATGCTCAATTAGTTGGCCTGCCATTTTCCACCCTCTGTAAGCTTTAACTCATCCAACTCATCAATGGGAGGCAACAGTTTAGTGGTATTACCGTTAGACTATTAATCCAGAAACTCAGTTGATGTTCTGGGATCCCGGGTTTGAATCCCGCCAAGGCAGGTGATGAAATTTGATTTCCATTTTTAAAAAATCCGGAATTAAGAATCTACTGATGACCATGAAACTATTGTCAATTGCCGGAAAAACCCATCTGGTTCACTTATGTCTTTTAGGGAAGGAAATCTGCCGTCCTTACCTGGTCTGGCCTATGTGTGACTCCAGAGCCACAGCAATGTGGTTGGTTTTCAACTGCCCTCTGAACAAGGGCAACTAGGGATTGGCAACAAATGCTGGCCGGCCAGCGATGCCCATGTCCCACAAATGAATAAAAAGAAACACTCTAACCTCTCCTGTGCACCAAATGCCGAGAACTCATCACTTCTGATGTTCAATGGATTGCCAGTCCCTATATGCCCTGAGATTTAAAATTCTCAGTCCCGCGTTTAAATCCCTTCATGATCTCAGCCCTTCCCACCTCTGTCATCTTCTTTCGCCCCACATATCTTTGGTAACTCTCTGCGCCTTCTTATGCATTCCCAATCTCCTTGACCCACCGCTGATGGGTGAGCCTTCAGCTGACTTGGTCCATATAGACTTCTCTCCTGTGATTCCTTTGTCTCTTCACCTCCCTCTCTCCTCCTTTAAGCCACTCATTAAATTCAACTCTTCGGTCCAGCTTTTAACCTGAATTTTCCCGTTTTTTGAATCATGCTGGCAACCTCGTGAGTGAGTTTTTATATCCTAGTCTGCATCCCCTCTGATCATCCATTTGTTGAGGAGGTTCCTGTTGATTCCTCCCAATTCGAAGGAAACTCGCTTCCTAAACAACTCCACCAACACCAATAGTCTGCTTCTGACCCTTCCCCCTTCATTTCTGTCTCCCATGTCATAGAATCACAGAATCATAGAAACCCTACAGTGCAGAAAGAGGCCATTCGGCCCATCGAGTCTGCACTGACCACAATCCCACCCAGGCCCTACCCCCATATCCCTATACATTTACCCACTAATCACTCTAACCTACGCATCATGGGCGGCACGGTAGCACTGTGGTTAGCACTGCTGCTTCACAGCTCCAGGGACCTGGATTCGATTCCCGGCTTGGGTTACTGTCTGTGTGGAGTTTGCACATTCTCCTCGTGTCTGCGTGGGTTTCCTCCGGGTGCTCCGGTTTCCTCCCACAGTCCAAAGATGTGCAGGTTAGGTTGATTGGCCATGCTAAAATTGCCCTTAGTGTCCTGAGATGCGTAGGTTAGAGGGATTAGTGGGTAAATAAGTAGGGATACGGAGGTAGGGCCTGGGTGGGATTGTGGTCGGTGCAGACTCGATGGGCCGAATGGCCTCTTTCTGTACTATAGGGATTCTATGATTCTATGATCTCAGGACACTAAGGGGCAATTTTTTTTAGCATGGCCAATCAATCTAACCCGGACATCTTTGGACTTCCTGCCCAAAGCTTCCTGTCCTTTGTAAAATCTCTGAGAGATCTTTGCCAGGGGAGGGAGAGTGGATAGGGTGGGAAGTGGGGTGGGGGCCATCTGTATAAATGCAAGTTGTTGGTGCTGATGCCTGTTACCAATTAGAAGTCTACCTGACATGCTCTTTCTAGTTAGTAGGTAGCAATCTGGATTGTATATTTAGCTTTCTTCGCCTAGATGTCTTAGAACCCCCCAACTGCCAGTGTGGTTGAGATCACAAGAGTTGAGACCCAACCAATAAATTAACTTGACGCCTTCAATTATTCATTGGATACATTGTTGTATTACTGGGGGAGTCCCAAAAGATAACGAGTTGTTGTCACCATGTAAATTTTAGAAGCTTACTCCTAAGATCAAGCAGCACATTCATAAGTACTGTGGAACAACTAAAAGGTAGGTTTCAATTTCAGAGTTGTTTGGGTTTAAATGAAGGAGAAACCTCACACATCAAGCAATAAACCTCAATGAATCGAATACATTTATTCACAACTGGGAATCAGAATCACATCTCTGTGAGCATCAAGTTCCACTCACAATATAGAGTACAATTAAAACTGGAAGAAATTACTCGACGCAGCAAACATATTTGAAATGCCCTGAAAATGAAGCCATGCCAACCATATCAAAGAGCAAGAATGGGATTTTTGTGACATTATTTTTTAAGATGGGCAGTCACATCCTGGCTTGAATTCTCCGGCTGTTCACGCCGGTGGGATTCTCCTGTCCCGCCGGCAGCGCACCCCTGTCCCCGGGTTTCCTGCTGACGTGGGGTGATGTCAATGGGAATTCCCATTGACAACGACAAGACCAGAGAATCCCGTTGCCAGCAAACAACGCGCCACCTCCCTCCAGCGGGAAACAGGCGGCTTGGAGGCTGAAAATCTCAGCCCCTATTCACAATGCTACATCTGACACACAGAAACGTAGTCCGTGTGTGGTGTGTAGCCCCAGAAAATCGCAGGCAGGCTAATCCCTCACAAATTAAAATAAATCTAACAAAAACAGTGGAAATAGAAACATAGCAACATAGAAAATAGGAGCAGGAGGAGGCCATTTGGCCCTTCGTGTCTACTCTGCCATTCATTATGATCATGGCTGATCATCCAATTCAATAACCTGATCCTGCATCCCTGGATTGAAGCATCAGTTCATTTGAGAAAAGAAATAGCATTTGCATAGGAATGATTCCTGCAATTGAAAAATGGGAGAAGTTTATTTATTAGTATCACAAGTAGGCTTACATTAACACAGCAATGAAGTTACTGCGAAAATCCCCGAGTCGCCACACTCCAGCACCTGTTCGGGTACACTGAGGGGGAATTCAGCATGGCCAATGCACCTAACCAGCACGCCTTTGGGACTGTGGGAGGAAATCGGAGAACCCAGAGGAAACCCAGAGGTGTAAGATTTATCTTGCGCCTCCATCAGAATTTAATGTGGGACTCAAAGATGACATAAGACCATCAAATTCTCCCAAGTCCCAAATTGTAATAGTAGCCAGCACCGTCCTCACCCTCACACCACCCCTCTCCCTACCCAGTTAGCCTGTTCTGCATGCTGTCATCTAATTTAGTCCCCCAGTGGTCAAAAAGTGCTTCCCCATACTTTTAGCCAGAACAACCAGGAATTGATGATAAACTCCAATTATTCTTCTCTCAGTTCACCTTTTGCAGGCTAAGAAGATTGGGGGAGTGACTCATTGCCTAATGTTTGCTGCTATTCAGTATCCTGGCACTGGGAGATGTGTAAGGGTACAGCAGATTAATATGCCAATATAAATAACAAGAAATTGTTTCCACTGCTGGGTGGGTTCGGAAGAGAAGGAAGCATACATTTAAGGTAACTGGGAAAAGAACCAGAGGGGAGAGAAGGAAACTTTTTTCTTTACTTGGTAAGTGATAATCTGGAATGTATTGCCTAAAGGAGGGGTGGAAGCAGATTCAATAACTTTCATAAGGGAATTGGATATATACTTCTGAGGGAAAGAATTGCAGGGCTATGGGGGAAGAGGAGGTCCAGTGACAGAGTGGTAATGTCTTATTCTGGGCCAGACACACCAGTTCAAGTCCCGCTTCAGGAGTTGATGGCCATGGAAGGTACGTTCACAGTGCGGCCAAACAGATTGATTATCAGCTGTAAATCCTTCCAGTACCCATGATGGTTGATGTTAAGAGTGGGAGAGATTCCTCGTCGGCCATACCGCAAAAGGCAACGGCAAACAGATTGCAATACTTTGCCAAGCATAATCATGGGCCCATCAGTGGAAGTCTACGGTTACCAGTGTCTTCTTAGGGCATAGTACCTGGAAGAGGAGAAGTGGAGGCGTGGACTAATTGGATGGCAAGTGCCAACACAAGCATTATGGCTCAACGGCTCCATTTTCTCTTCTGACTTTCTTTTGGTCCATTTTCAACATGCTGTCTTTCTCTCCTTAAGATATTGAGCTATGCTGGGGGTAAGGTTTCATTGGCACCATTTGCACTGTTATTCTCTGTTCAAATGCCATTCTTCATGCACAACGGGCAAGATATATCTGTACCTGATGCGTCATCCAGATGTGAATGTGCTATTGGGAATGTGCACCCTGGCTTATTTTAATCACTCCAGGGACACAGAGGTATTGCTGCTCTGGCTAAGGTCAGCTGATCAGATGATGCTTTGTATGGCTCAGTTCTATGTTTACCAGGTGAATCATTGAGGACCTACCTCTTGAGTTGATTTTCTTCCATTGGGTGAGGCCCAATTCCCCTCAACTTGCCAACAGTGGCTCACATGAGAGCACTTTCACCTCTGAGCTAGAGGGTCTTGGGGTCACTTCAGGGACTTAGGCACAAAATCTAGGCCAACACTTCAATGCTGAGGGAGTACTTCATCGTTGCAGGCACTGTGCTGTCTTCTGACAATAAGTTAATCTGAGGCTCTGTCTATCCCCTCAGGTAAGTGTAAAACATCCTGGCATGTTTTTGAAGAAGAGCGGGGTTTTTCTCCCCGGTGTTGAGTGCATTATTTATAACATCACTGAAAAGAATGTATTAACTGGTCATTATCATATTGCTGTCTATGAGAGATTGCTGGTTGCAAAATGGCTGCCACATTCCCTGTGTTACAGCAGTGATTGAACTCCAAAGGTTCAGCTCTGAGGAAGAGTCAGACGGACTCAAAACATTGGGCGAGATTTTCTGATTGCACACCCCCCCCCCTCCAACTCCATCAACACCAGAGATTTCCGTCCGAGGTCATCGGAACTTTAAATTGTCCATCGAATTGTCCGTCCCGCCCACGATAATTTCCCGTGGCTGTTGGGACCGGATAATCCCCCCGTTAATTCTGTTTCACTCTCCACAGATGCTGCCAGACCTGCTCAGGTTGTCCCATATTTTCTGTTTCAAAGCTGCTTCATCAGTTGCGAAACACTTTGGGGGGGGTATCCTGAGATCATGGCCAGGATTTTCCAGCCCCACCATGGCTGGACCTAGCAAAGGGGGTACGGCAACCCAACCAAAAGTCCATTGGCCTGGAAAATCCTGCCCTGGGAAAAATGCTTCATAAATCCTTCTCTCTCTGTTTGCTGCCTTCTCCATATACATCACTCTGCATATGGTCCACTTGATTCATGCCGCAGTTTGATACATGGGAAGTTATGCCCTGACTTCAGACCATCAAATACTAATGACACCATAAAATTACAGTGCTGGTTAATACTTCACTGGGATCACGTACAATAACATTTTTAAACAGTCAGGGAAAAGAGCAAAAGTTAAAGCTAATCTGATAAAAGAGTGGTGTGTATGAACCTAATGCTTTTTCTCAGTTACTGTAAGCACTGGTAAACCGCATCTCATCTTTTATATCAAAAGTCCCTTCAGAGAACTAGTTAATTTGAGTGGCCATTTTACCATTTCCTATAACGTCAGTTTTTCCAACCTCACAACAGTCTTACTGCAGAACTCGAGATCTTTATCTTTGGTGGTACCAAAGCTATTTTAAACTCACTGAACATCGTTTTTTCCACAAGTTTGTTTGGCTGTCACATTTGTTCACGTTTTTGTGAAATTAATATTCACGCAGCTAAAAGATAAGAATTTTAAACATTCTCAGCAGACAATTTCATCAGTCTGAGCAAAGCTTTTTTAATCCTCTGGTGTTTAGACTGACAGCATTAAAAATAATTCTTTGAATGGGTTGGTTCTTTGGCTCAATCCTTGGAGGGTCCATTTCACTCCTTGTTGAATTATCGAGATATTTTGTCATCAAAACTAAAGTTCTAGTGACACACCAGCTATCAGTCACTGAATGGCCTCCTTCTGCACTGTAGGGATTCTATGATTCTACGGTTCCATGAATATCTGTGGAATTCAATGTCGAGCTGGCAGATTGGAGTTATACTGAGGGGTGACTTGATAGAGGTGTGTTATGAGTGGAAGAGTGGACAGGATGAAATTGTTTCCCTTGGTGAAAATTCTAGAACCACGGGATGTAGGTTCAAGATAGGTGGCAGAAGGTGCAGATGAGACATGAGGAAGAATTGTTTTACGCAGAGGGTGGTGGGTGTCTGGAATTTGCTGCCCGAGTTGGTGGTGGAGGCAGAGACCCTAAACTCTTTTTATAAGCACCTGGATGTGCACCTTCAGTGCTGTAGGCATCAGGGCTCTGGGCCGGGTGCAGGAAGGTGGAATTAGAAAGGGCACCTGGGTGTGCTCGGGCTGACATGGACAAGATGGGCCGAATGGCCTTCTTCTGCATTGTAACTTCTCTGTGGTTCTATGGTACAACTGCAGGTCAATCGCACAGAGGTCAGTAAAGAAAAGGATTGTGCCCCAAGCTTGGATGGAGCTTTGCTTTGTAAATTTGGTTTAGTATGAGATGGCTTCCTTAAGCAATCTGAGGCATTTGAAGACCAGATCAGATTCAGTTCTGAGGTATAATGTCACCTCTGTGTCAACTGTGGAAGATTGGGAAGTGAGACTTTAACCTGGAGCTTCTGGCCCAGAGTAAGGATGTTACCATTGTGCAACAAGACATTCTCCATAGCTCTGGAATTCTTTCCCTCATAAGTGAATACCTAATTCCCTTTCGAAAGTTATTTAGGCAGTGCATTGCAGATTATAACAACTCGCTGCATAAACAAAGTCTCCCCTTCCATTAGAGTCATAGAGTCATAGAGGTTTACAGCATGGAAACAGGCCCTTTGGCCCAACTTGTCCATACCGCCCTTCTTTTTTTAAAACCCCTAAGCTCATCCCAATTGCCCGCATTTGGCCCATATCCCTCTATACCCATCATACCCATGTAACTATCTAAATGCTTTTTAAAAGACAAAATTGTACCCGCCTCTACTACTACCTCTGGCAGCTTGTTCCAGACACTCACCACCCTCTGTGTGAAAAAATTGCCCCTCTGGACACTTTTGTATCTCTCCCCTCTCACCTTAAACCTATGCCCTCTAGTTTTAGACTCCCCTACCTTTGGGAAAATATATTGACTATCTACCTTGTCTATGCCCCTCATTATTTTATAGACCTCTATAAGGTCACCCCTCAGCCCCCTACGCTCCAGAGAAAAAAGTCCCAGTCTATCCAACCTCTCCTTATAACTCAAACCATCAAGTCCCGGTAGCATCCTAGTAAATCTTTTCTGCACTCTTTCTAGTTTAATAATATCCTTTCTATAATAGGGTGACCAGAATTGCACACAGTATTCCAAGTGTGACCTTACCAATGTCTTGTACAACTTTACCAAGACGTCCCAACTCCTGTATTCAATGCTCTGACCGATGAAACCAAGCATGCTGAATGCCTTCTTCACCACTCTGTCCACCTGTGACTCCACTTTCAAGGAGCTATGAACCTGTACCCCTAGATCTCTTTGTTCTGTAACTCTCCCCAACGCCCTACCATTAACTGAGTAAGTCCTGCCCTGGTTCTATCTACCAAAATGCATCACCTCGCATTTGTCTAAATTAAACTCCATCTGCCATTCGTCAGCCCACTGGCCCAATTGATCAAGATCCTGTTGCAATTGGAGATAACTTTCTTCACTGTCCACGATGACACCAATCTTGGTGTCAGCTGCAAACTTACTAACCATGCCTCCTATATTCTCATCCAAATCATTAATATAAATGACAAATTAATATTAATATAAATGACAAGTAACAGTGGGCCCAGCACTGATCCCTGAGGCACACCACTGGTCACAGGCCTCCAGTTTGAAAAACAACTCTCTACAACTGTCAACTGGTAACTGTCAAGAAGCCAATTTTGTATCCATTTAGATACCTCACCCTGGATTCCGTGAGATTTAACTTTGTGCAACAACCTACCATGCGGTACCTTGTCAAAGGCCTTGCTAAAGTCCATGTAGACAACATCAACTGCACTGCCCTCATCTACCTTCTTGGTTACCCCTTCAAAAAACTCAATCAAATTTGTGAGACATGATTTTCCATTCACAAAGCCATGCTGACTGTTCCTAATCAGTCCTTGCATCTCTAAATGCCTGTAGATCCTGTCTCTCAAAATACCTTCCAACAATTCACCCACCACAGATGTGAGGCTCACTGGCCTGTAGTTCCCAGGCTTTTCCCTGCAGCCCTTTTTAAATAAAGGCACAACTTGGCTAAATGACCATTCTGCTCATTATTTTCCACTTTTTCTCCTACTTTCACATCATTATTTAGCCCACGTTGTTCCCCAGAAGTAAATCAAGCAATGCTTCCTTCATTATTGGACTAGAAACATACTGCTCCAGCTGCTAAATGTAGAAACAAGAAGCAATTATGAGAAGATAAGTGATGCTGGATCAGAAAAGGCAAAATTGAACAAGATGGAAGGAGAGTTACCCAAACTAACTGAGCAGATAAATTAGCAAACAGGTTGACAGACCAGCAGTGGTAACCTTTGGATTTTATGAAGAAAGACACAGAGTAAAACATTGGTTCGGTCACAGTGGGAAGACTGTTTATAGTTTTGGGTGCTCCATTATAAAGAGGATGTCATTAAACCCATATAGATTCACCAAGGCATTGACAGAGATGGGAAGATATAAGCCAGTAACTTCCATAGTTGATAGCAGCACATAAAGAAACAGATTTATTAAATGCAGTCTGACAAAATGGGATGTGAACACATAAATAAAAGCAAAATACTGTGGATGTTAGAAATATGAAAGAATTAGGATCTCTGAAGAGTCATATGCACTCTGAACCCTGTTTCTCTCAAAAATGACATGCTGATTTTTTCCAGCATTTTCTGTTTCTCAGTGAACACAAACACATGCCGGAAATGATAATCAATATATCACCATAAAAATTATAAAAGAAACCCATTTACATTTATAGTTCCATGTGATTCTAAATTATTTTAAGATTGCACAAGAATGAACTTTATTTTTATATACACCTTATTTCTCAGAAATATATTAGGCACATTTTTCTTTCACTTAATTCTTTTGGGGCAGTTCTGAAAAGGAATTCTACTTAAAATGTTAACTTACTTTGCTTATCTATGGATGCTGACTGCCACATTGTCGAGTTGCAATGTTTTCTGTTTTTTCGTCATTTCCCCTGTACTGTTTTGCATCATCAGCTTAGATAATGTGCAGCTGAACTCCTGAAGTGATGTTTAGGATGACTAACATCTGACTCCGTAAGACCATTCTCGTTCGTTCACAGGATGTGTTCTCATTGTCGAGGTCAGCATTTATTGCCCTTGAGAAGGTGGTGGCGAGCCACCATGTTGAACCGTTGTTTCCATCTGGTATAGTGACACCCACAGTACTCACAGGAAGGGAGTTCAAAATTTTGGATCAAATGACAATGAAGGAATGCCGTTGCGTTTCCAAGTCAGGATAGTTGTGTGACTTGGATGAGAAGTGGTGTTCCCATGTCTGCTGCCCCTTGCCCTTCAAGGTAGTAGGGGAGTGTGGTGAACCATAGTTGGTTACCACTATGAGTACTGAACTATAGATGGTCAGCACTATGGGTACTTGTAGATATGTTACTGTTGTTACTGATGGGGTTAGGGTTGGGGGTGTTCTACCTGTTGATATTGTTCTGTGGTACACTCCAGTTGGCTCCGCCTACCTGGAGGAGTATAAAGGTCACTGCACTGCCTGGTGACCCTTTAGTCTGGGATTGTATTGCATATAGTGTGCTCCATTCTTGTTAGTAATAAAAGCCTTTATTTCCCGGGTACGATCCAGCCTCCGGAGTGATTTAATCGCGCATCTTTTTTTGAAGAAGACTTGTCAAGTTGCTGCAGTGCGTCTTGTAGGTAGTACAAATTGCTGCCATGGGGCACTGGGGGTGGTGGACGTGGATCTTTAAGGTAGTCCAAGGAGTGCCAACCAAGCCTGCTGCTTTATCCTGGATGGTGTTGAGTTTCTTGTTTGTTTATGGAGCTGCACTCATCCTGGCAACTCGAGAGTTCTCCATCACAAATCCTAACTTACGCCTTGTAGAAGGTGGAAGGCTTTGGAGAGTCAGGAGGTGATTTGCTTGCTGCAGAATACCTGGTTTCTGACCTACTCTGGTGGCCGCAGCATTTATGTGGCTGGTCCACTTATGTTTCTGATGTATTGTGACCCCCATCCCCAAGGATATTGATGATGGGGGATTTGACGATGCTGCTATCATTGAATGTCAAAGGAAGGTGTTTGGACTTTCTCATGCCGGAGGTGGTCATTACCTGGTACTTGTATGGCATGAATGAACCCAAGTTCAACGGCGGTGTAGGTCAAACTGCATGTGGGCACTGCTCACACTTCAGTCAAACTGATAGTTCATAGTTTAATCAAATCAGTAATAGTTCTGGTGGGTCTTTCAATTGAAATAAAATATATTTACTGAATATTTAGTGATTAATTTAGCAACATCCTTACGCATATTTCAAGTACCTTTCATATTCTTAACTGGAGCATATTCACTTTTGAATCTGAAAATCAGAGGCTCAAAACCCCCCTATCAGGTTTGAGATTGTGATTCATGCAGGGCTGTTTTGTCAGAGATGCAATTTATCAGATAAGGTGCTTTAATCGAAGTCTGTCAAATATTCCATTGTACTCTTGAGAGAGGAGCAGGGAATTCTCTTCATGTACTCGGCAACATTCATAGATTCCAGCAGCAGGATGTTTGGAATGGCAGAGTTTTCCTCACTCATAGAAACCCTACAGCACAGAAAGAGGCCATTCGACCCATCGAGTCTGCACCAACCACAATCCCACACAGGCCCTATCCCCATATCCCTACATATTTACCCACTAATCCCTCTAACCTACGCATCTCAGGACACTAAGGGCAATTTTAGCATGGCCAATCAACCTAACCCGCACATCTTTGGACTGTGGGAGGAAACCGGAGCACCCGGAGGAAACCCACGCAGACACGAGGAGAACGTGCAAACTCCACACAGACAGTGACCCAAGCCGGGAATCGAACCCAGGTCCCTGGAGCTGTGAAGCAGCAGTGCTAACCACTGTGCTACCGCGCCGCACTCAAAATCGAGGCAGGGTAATGACCAATAATTGGCCACTTAAAGACCGTCGGTAGGCTGAGGGCGGTGGGGTGAGGGGGTGGGGGTGGGAGGGAGGGGTGGGGGGGGGGCGGTGGTGGGGGGTGGAGGTGGGGGGGGGGGTGCGGTGGTGCTCATGCTCAGCCTCATCTGACCAATGTCAAATTGCAGTCAGGTCAGGGCAGGTGGGAGGGTGATGGCAATGCCACCTGGGGAATGCCACACACCCCCTCATCTGGAAACCTGCTGGAGGAGGATCATCACGTTCTACCTCATGATGCAATGAGGTTGAATGGTCTCCTCCTGTGCTGTAACATTCTTACAGTAAGAGACAATGGGTCTGCCTATGCCAGCTCTGTGAATGAATTAACCAATTCATCCTCTCCTTTGCTTTTTAATTCAAATGCACCATCATAAACAGATCAGCTAGACATTATTTTATTGGGATGGGAGTGTTGCTGGCTACGCCAGCATTTATTTCTCATCCTCACTTGCCCTTGAGAAGATATTGGTAAGCTCCCTTCTGGAACTATTGCAGTCCATCTAGCGTAAGTAAAGCCACAGTGCTTTAGGGAGGGAATTCTCAAATGCGTCACAACTATGAGGAAGACTGCAAGGATGCTGTTAACAAGCTAATCAACCTGGAACTAAACTGAGATGAAGAGGAACTACTTATTGCAGAGGTTGGTGAATTTATGGAACTTGCTGCCCCATAGCGCGGTGAAGTCTGAATCATTAAATGGTTTCAAGAAGGAGATAGATACATTTCTGATTTTTAAAAATGGGTTAAAGGAATATGGGGAACAGTTGGGAAGGTGGATTTGAGACCAGGAGAAGATCAGCCATGATCTGATTGAATGGCGGAGCAGGCTGGAAAGTCTGAATTGCCTACTTCTGCTCCTAATTCCTATGTTCCTATGGAGCTCTATTCCTCCTATGTTTATCTTTCCACATCCTTTTACTTTGACCGGGTTGATGTTACCCTGGGTCATTTTGCTGAGTTCTTCAAGGAGCAGCTATTTGAGGAACAGGTACATGCTGAGAAACGGAGGAAATTCCAGAATAAACATGGAAGCCAAATCATCTTGGAGGACATCAATGGACAGGATGAGTGGACAATGCTCTGGAGGCAGTGTAGAGAGCTCTGCAGAAGGACAGGGATATGAAGCCGAGTCTGCTGGACCTGCACAAACTGTCTATTGAGAAGACAGACCCTTAACCCGTCAGTGACCCTGATGGAAAGATGATGTAGTCAGAATGGGGTGTAGCTTGGAGGGAAATTTGAAGGTGAGTGGGTTGTGTGTGTCTGCTGTCTTTGTTCTTTTAGATGGTAAAGGTTGTGGTTTGGTAGGTGTTATTCAAGGAAGATTGGTGAGTTCCTGCGGTGTATCTTGTAGATAGTACAAACTGCTCCCACTGTGTTACAGTGGTGGAGGAATGAACATTGGAGCTGGTGGATTGGTTGCCAATCCAGCGGATGCTTTGCTCTGGATTATGTCGAGCTTCTTGAGTGTTGCTGGAACTGCACTCACCCAGGCAAGTGGAGAGTATTCCATCACATTCCTGATGGTTTGGGAAAACAAAAGGCAAGTGACTTGCAGCAGAATTCCCAGCCTCTGACCTGCCCTTGTAGCCACAGTTTTTAAATGGCTCGTCCTGTTCAGTTTCTGCTCAGTGAAAACCGCCCCCCCGCCCCGTCCCCCGAATAGTGGGGAATTTGGTGATGTTAATGCTTCTGGATATCAAGGAGAAATGACTCTTATTGGAGATGGTCATTACCTGGCACTTGTGTGGCATGAATGTTATTTGTCACTTATCAGTGCAAATGTTGTCCAGGTCTTGCTGCATATGTACATGGATTACTTCAGTATCTGAGGACTTGCAATGTTACTGAACATTCCCACTTCTGACCTTATGATGGAGGGAAGGTTGTTGATGGAGCAGCTAAAGTTGGTTGGGCCTAGAACATTATCCTGAGGAGCTCCTGCAAAGCTGCCCTGAGACTGAGATTATTGACCTCCAACAACCACAATAACCATCTTCCATTGTACTAGATGTGACTCCAGCCAGTGGAGAATTTTGCCCTGCTTCCCAATGTCTTCACTTTTCTCTTGTGTTCCTTGATGCCACTCTCGGTCAAATGCTGCCTTGGTGTCAAGGGCAGCCACTATTACCTCATCTCTGGATTTCAGCTCTTTTGACCATGTTTGGGCAAACGTTGTAATGAGGTCTGGAGCTGAGTGACAGGGTGGAACTCAAACTGAGCGTTAGTGAGCTGGTAATTAGAGTCATAGAGTCATAGAGGTTTACAGCATGGAAACAGGCTCTTTGGCCCAACTTGTCCATGCCGCCCTTTTTTTCTAAAACCCCGAAGCTAATCCCAATTGCCTGCATTTGGCCCATATCCCTCTATACCCATCGTACCCATGTAACTATCTAAATGCTTTTTAAAAGATAAAATTGCACCCAACCTCTGGAAGCTTGTTCCAGACACTCATCATCCTCTGTGAAAAAATTGCTCCTCTGGACACTTTTGTATCTCTCCCCTCACCTTAAACCTATGCCCTCTAGTTTTAGACTCCCCTACCTTTGGGAAAAGATATTGACTATCTACCTTGTCTATGCCCCTCATTATATTATAGACCTCCAAAAGGTCACTCCTCAGCCTCCTATGCTCCAGAGAAAAAAGTCCCAGTCTATTCAGCCTCTCCTTATAACTCAATCCATCAAGTCCCGGTAGCATCCTAGTAAATCTTTTCTGCACTCTTTCTAGTTTAATAATATCCTTTCTATAATAGGGTGACCAGAATTGCACACAGTATTCCAAGTGTGACCTTACCAATGTCTTGTACAACTTTATCAAGATGTCCCAACTCCTGTATTCAATGTTCTGACCAATGAAACCAAGCATGCCGAATGTCTTCTTCACCACTCTGTCCACCTGTGACTCCACTTTCAAGGAGCTATGAATATGTACCCCTAGATCTCTTTGTTCTGTATCTCTCCCCAACGCCCTACCATTAACAAAGTCCTACCCTGGTTCAATCTACCAAAATACATCACCTCGCATTTGTCTAAATTAAACTCCATCTGCCATTCATCAGCCCACTGGCCCAATTGATCAAGATCTCGTTGCAATTGGAGATAACTTTCTTCACTGTCCACTATGCCACCAATCTTGGTGTCATCTGCACCATCTTGAGTTTCTATACATCTTAAATTCAATGGGCAATCCACTGTGCAAACTTAAGAAGTGAGTAGTTATAATGTTGTCACGAAAGTTGAATCCAAAAGCAGGATTTGGTCATGGAACAAGGTTGGTAGTTAGGAAGCTAGTTTCCTGATGATAAATGCTGACATTATTTCAGGCTTATTTCAAGGAAATAGTGCGTCAGATGTAAACCTGCCTTTTCAGCTGAGGATGAAATAGTTACAGATTGAATTTTCATATTCCATAACTATGAACAAGTCATAATGCCAGACTCTTGACAACATTTGTATTTTTGTCATGTAAGTGCTGTTTGATATCACTGTCGACAAAATCTTTCCATCGTTTTGCTGATATTGAGAGTAGACTGGTGGGATGACAACTGGCTGGTTTGGATTTGGCCTACATTTTATAGACAACACTGACTTGGGCAATTTTCCACATTGTTGGCTGACTGTTTCTCTCTCCACAGATGCTGCCAGACCTGCTGAGTTCATCCAATGGTTTTATTGTAGTTTACCCTATTTTCCACTTGTGGGTCTTTTTTCACACAGATATTATTTTAGTAGTAACTCTAAAAAATAGTAGATATTTATTTAAAAAGTCTTTACAGCTCAGAACTTCAGTAGTTGTGGTAATTCACTTCACTCAATTCACTTGGCTTCATTAACTATCAATCTATCTATAATGTAGCATTTACTTTGAAAATTCTGAGTATATGAGGAAGGTTGTCTTCCCTAATACAATCATTACTTTCAGTAGCAGTGAGAAACCAATAGGCAGGTGGTGTGAATGGCCTATTTCTTCCTGTAGATTCTATGAAGTTCGACATTTAATTGACTCTAAAGTCAAATGTGCAAACCACACTGCTCTTCAAATGGACACTGCTGTTTGATATCGGCAAAATCAATTCAACTTTACTGAACCTAAGATGCAAACGCTGAGATTATCACGGATTGACAGGGTTAATCGCAATCAAGTTGGGCGTACTCTTGTTTTGTTTAAACTGCCATCTGTCAGGAAGTTAATGATAGGAAGACAGGCAAAGCTTAATGTCCATTTGTCAGGGTAAAGGGATCGGGGTTCACACATAGTTAACAAACAGACAAATGTATTCGACGCTCTGAAATTCTGCATTTGTTGGCACTGCATGTTTCATGCCTGACATTAATGGCATCTTTTATCAAACAATTCCAGTTCACCCAATGCCACGAATATCAAAGTGTTCATTAACCCTCAGCGAAAAACAAACACGTCACAAAGTCCACGAGTTCCCCAACAAATGATTCAAAATAAGTAAATGATTTTTCTGTGATGTTTGAAGACCTACTGCCTTTACTCTTTCAGTCTGAGAGGACACTGGAAAAAATGTTTGAGGGAGTTATTCTCCCTGGGCTGGGGCGGGGGTGTGGAAGTGGAGGGGGGGGGGGGGGGGGGGGGGATTGCTGAGGGGGAGTCTCTTTTTTTCCAATATAGCTCAACTAAGTGCGGCATGGTGGCACAATGGTTAGCACTGCTGCCTCACAACACCAGGGACCTGAGTTCGATTCTCAGCTTGGGTCACTGTCTGTGTGGAGTTTGCACATTCTCCCCATGTCTGCGTGGGTTTCCTCTGGGTGCTCCGGTTTCCTCTCACAGTCTGAAAGACGTGCTGGTTCGGTGCATCGTCCGTGCTAAATTCTCCCTCAGTGTACCCGAACAGGTTCAGGAGTGTGGTGACTAGGGGATTTTTACAGTAACTTAGGTAAGCTTTAGAAGTGTGAACTTAGCTAAAACCATCAAGGAAGGTTTAAACAGAGGAAACAAGGTTCAGAAAGGATCAGATGGGTTGGGGGGGGAAGATCAGCAAGTCAGGAAGGGGTTGAAGCAAGAAGCAGTGGGAGGAGATCCACCCCGTATCATGGCTCTGCGGGACTGTTTTGATGGCAAATTTTCTTCTGATCTGTTTTTTATTGGTAGCAAAAAGCAGGGAGGTGCAAGCAGAATAAAGACGCCCATTTTGTTCCGGACTATCACAACACTCTGCAGCTGACTGTGTCGAATGGAGATGCAGCAATGTGATTTCCACATAAACAAGTGTCAGAAACTGATGTACACCAACTTCCTTTAATAGCACTGGGTGCAGTTCGGGTGCTACTGGTTTCTGAGTTGCTGTTTAGGCTCGTTTGCTGGCAATTTCTTTGGTGGTTCTTCTGATCAGCAGTTATAACTTTGTCAGAAAGCCTTTTCTGCCTCCTCACCACAAAGAGATTCCTTGGCCAGATCCGAAGAGTCGGTGGGAAGCACATCACTGCTGACTCCATCAGCCCCGCTGCCATTTTACATTCTGACCAGTGTTGATTGGCAGCAGGCGGGAACGCTGCCCTTCACTCGGGAGGAAGCCCCACTGTGGAGAATTGTTGGCCAATCTGATTGGCCGACAGCTCTTCAGTCCCTCCAGGAACAGCGCTGCAGTAGCCAAAAGAAACGTTGCAGGAAGCTCCCTGAACCGACGTCTAGTGAACGGAGGGAAAGGGAAATGTCGGGGTCTGGGGGTGGAAGGGTAAGGGAGGCCAGGGGTGTTGCCAGGAACTGAGGGACAGGACGGGTAGGAGCAAGAGGGGTCCACAGCTCACTGGGCCTTATTGGGAGGGTGCCCCCAGTCAGAAGAGAGCTTCTGATGGATGTGTCTCTGTCCTCTTCTTGCCTCTGCCCTCACCCTTCCAGCCCTGGCCTTCCCCCACTGGGCTGCCATCTGCACACCAGCCTAAAGATTCAGACTGAGGGGGAAAAGGCCCTTAAGTGGCCTTTATATGGCCTCTTAAGTGCCTTAACTGGGGCAATGGCAGGCTTCCCATCCGAAGGTCTGCCTTCCCTGCTGTAAAATCGCCACCAGTTCGGAACAGGTGGGAATAAAATTCTGGCTCTGGTTTATTAGTACAATGAAACAAACTGTATTGCTGAGCATCAGCTTTATTTTTGGCTTAGTTTAGTTAAAAAATGTGGTTGTACAGTTTCATCCTTTGACTATCTTGAGGCTTTCCTGGCCAATCTCACATCCTTACCTGGAACAAAAAAATAACACAATATAACTTGGAAAATGACTGGTTCTGATCCGAAGTAGCCTCGTATACCTTAAAATGGAACTCCAGTTTGGACCAGTCCCCATCATTTCCAAGTTTTACTGGATTTCCCTTCAAACTTTAGCTCATTGTAAACCCTGCTGTCCTACTCTATACTGGGTCATGTCCACCCCTCACCCATATCGTCACGGATCTGTGTTGACCTCTGACACCTGAAATTTAAAGTCCTCCTCCTTGTGTTGAAATACTTTAATGGTCGTTCCCCACCCTACCTCCCCAACCTTTACCAACCTTACAACACCCTTGAACTCTTTGTTCCTTTTTCTCTGGCCTCTTGTACACCTCTGCCCTTTCTTTGTTCCAGCATTGGTGACCTTACCTACATCCCACGCTCTGGAATTCCCGACTGAAATTCCTCCCACCTCCTTCCCTTCCTTTCAGATCCTCCTTAAAATCCACCTCTGACCATCCCCTTCTAATATCTCCTTTTTTGTCTTGGCATCTGTTTTTTTGAATAGTGCCTCCGTGAAGTTTGACTGCGTTCAATCTGCTGCATAAAAGCAAACTGTTGTTGCGATTCTCGCTCTGTGTTTAAGTACAGAATGGTGTTAGTCCTTTGCAATTAGTGATGGATGCTGTATTCAGGGCTATGCCACCTGGTGTTTTGTGATATTACTTATTTGGAGAAAGACAAGGGAAATAACCACAAGCCCCTTTTGTCAGCTGTTGAAATAATTCACTCAGCCATTTCCTGAGTCGCAAACACCTGTTTCCCTATCAGAGTAGAAAACCCCCCACCTCCTCCTGATTGTACAACTGATGTGTGCCACCCTGTATAAATAGAGAAGCTTCCACGTCACCAGCCTCCTCCTGGGGGCCAAGCGTTATTCTTCATGTCCGAACATGATTTGCCCGTTTCGAGACTGGCACTTGGCACTGTCCCCATACCTTCACTTGGGCCAATGGTCAGGGGCATCCAAACTCCTCCTTGAGGAATATACCAGCCTAGCCATTGATCATAAAATCATAGAATCCCTACAATGCAGAAGAGGCCATTCGGCCCATCGAGTTTGCAATGACTCTCAGATAGAGCATCTTACCCAGGTCCTCTCACCCGCCCTATACCTGTAACCCCACACATTTACCATGCCGAATCCCTCTAACCTACACATCTTGGGACACCAATGGGGCAATTTATCATGGCCAGTCCACCTTACCTGCACATTTTTGGACTGTCGGAGGAAACCGGAGCACCCGAGGAAACCCACGCAGATACGGGGAGGACATACAAACTCCACACAGGCAGTGACCTGAGGTTGGAATTGAACCTGGGTCCCTGGTGCTGTGAGGCAGCAGTGCTAACCACTGTGCCGCCAATGGCAGGATCAATGGCAGGAATTCATTCAAAGGAATTATTGACCACCAGAAGGTAGCCATTTATTTCATCGTATCTATGCTAGCTCTTTGAAAGAACTCACTGGTTAGTACCATTCCCCTGCTCTTCAGGCACAGCCTGCAATTGTATTTCCTTTTCAAGTAAGTATCCAATTTCCTTTCGTGTGTTACAGATAAATCTTCTTCCGTCACCCTTCAGGCAGTTCATGGTAATGGAACCTAAAAAATAAATATAAAGACTGCCCACCTTCAAACTGTGGCTTCCACCATATCCACATTCATTTAAAATCTACTCATGCTTCATCAGAAAGGGTGCAAAGGTTAAACATGCAACAACGTTCTTCTGCCTCACCCATGTTGCTTCAACTGTTGAAGGCACAGCTTCTAACTGGGCTCTGTCTCCCCTCATCAAGCCCACAGCTATAAGTCCATTCTCAAGTACAACACATGGAAGTTCCTCGAGGCCCAAGACTCTGGTTGGAATTCTCGGATCTTTTACGCCCCGCCACTGCTGCCAGCAAGAAGGGAGATTTTGGCGCTCTGCCAAAACTCTATTCATGGCTGAAAAGATCAGCCATGATCTTATTGAATGTCGGAGCAGGCTCGAGGGGCCAGATGGCCTCTTCCTGCTCCTAGATCTTATGTTCTTATGTTCCACCGGGTGCTCCAAAGATGTGCAAGTTAAGTTGATTGGCCATGCTAAATTGCCCCTTAGCGTCAGGGGCATGAGTAGGATAAATACCTGGGGTTACGGGGATAGGGCCTGGGTGGGATTGTTGTTGGTGCAGACTCGATGGGCCAAATGGCCTCCTTCTGCATAGTAGGGTTGCTATGCAGTGGAACAAGAGATTCCCAGTCATGGGCGATATCGGAAAATTCTGGCCTTTTTTTTTAGTTCATTCTTGGAGATGACTTTCCCCCATGCTGTTCACAACAATTGCACCCAGATAGTGCCAGAGATAGGGCCAGGTTCTTCACCTCTGAGCGATTAAGGCAAGAAAGGTGTTGGTTGATGTTTCTCTGACCTGTTTCAAAGGGCACCCAAAAGAACTGGGTGAAAAGCAGAGGGGAAAAGGAGGCACTATTCCTTCACTCCAAAAACGGAGTGATTCCTGCCGATGACGTGTTTTTGGGCTGAATCTTTTGCTTCATTAGTAATAGTTTTTGTGCCCACAAGTTTCATGCCACTCCAGCAGCATGTTCCCCCTGATTCGCCCACCCCACAATGACTTAACTGTTGCAAACAACCATATAAACAGCTCCCAGCATTTGTTCCACAACAATGACAGGGGATGGCAGCCAAGAAGGCAGCACCATGCATTTTGGAGAGAGCATTCACCAGGATGCTGGCTGGAGTGGAGCAGAGGTGGGACACATTCTGCCTCTGCTCCAGGAGACAACCTTCCAGCCGGCTCACCACTCCCGCCTGGGATGCAATGGCATCCCTGGTCAGCGCAAGTGCACTCCAGAAGAGGACGGGCAGCAATGTTCTTCTTTGCTCAGCCAGAATACGTGAACCACCTCCAGTCTCCCATTGGACCCTCTCGCACACCCCTCATACACCCAACTCTTTCTCTCACTCAGCCACCTTGGCCTTTGACAACACCAGGTACCTGGTCCCTCCTCCCACCCACAATCACCATGTCCCCCGAGTAGCTACCATGCTCCTCACACTCCAGCTCCCACCCAAGTCCCACGCCTGCCACACCTCATCACCATCTTAAAAAGCATCTTAGCAGGTTACTTGAATTACACCTGGAGAGAAACACCTTATGCTCACCCATGCCAAAATCAAATGTAAAACTCAGGGTCCAGGCTAACTTCATAAAACACCTTGGAGTTTCTGGCCTGGGTCTTAACACATTAAATTTCAGTTTGTTCACCCACAGAACCTCCACCCTGTCTGTTCATGCCAGCAAGCTTGAGGGAACACTGTATTCACCCAGTGCCTCATCCTGTGGAGCGTGAGAATGGCAGTGCTCTGTCCCTCCTATCCTCTTGCCTGCCCCCAGTAAGGAAGGGCACTGTCTCAGCTGAGATGTGGATAGTAACCCAGGAATGAGGACATGGGAAGAGCTACCTGCATACCAGTCTTCACAACCACTTTAGAGCAGGGGGCACCACAACATGAAGGGAATATAAGGCCTGCAAGTGACCCATCCTGACCCTGTCCCCAGCATGGCAATTCTGGGACCCGCACTCTTGGTTCTAAGTTGAACTTATCTGTGTCCCTGTGTCCTCTCCAGTGCCGCCTGAGCAGTGCACACCGCGGAGGGTACTGGCTGTCTGAGTGTTCATCTCAGAAATCTCCCCCGGAGGTGAGGGTGTGGGTTCATGTTGATGTAGGCCTGTTGTAAATAGCGCCAATGTGACCTCATGCCAGTGCCCACTAAATATCTGGTGGGGGGGTGAGGGGGGGGGGGGGGGGGGGGGTGGCGGGGGGAGTCCCGGAGAGAGAGACATGCTAATGTATTAAAATGAGATTTTTGTGATTCCATGGCGTGTTGCGAGGGTTCGGGAAGATCAGAACTCGGAAACTTTCTGCTCACTTTACCTATCTGTACCCTCCATCACAACATACATATCTTCACAACATACTTTCCTACCTAGATTGGTGGCGTCTGTAAATTTAGCCACCATGCCTTCACTCCCTTCTCTGCCTGCATGGTGGCACAGTGGTTCGCACTGCTGCCTCACAGCGCCAGGGACCCGGGTTCAATTCCAGCCTCGGATCACTGTCTGTGTGGAGTTTGCACGTTCTCCCCATGTCTGTGTAGGTTTCCTCTGGGTGCTCTGGTTTCCTCCCACACTCCAAAGATTTGTGGGTTAGGTGGATTGGCCATGCTAAATTGACCCTAGTGTCAGGGGATTAGCAGGGCAAATATGTGGGGTTACGGGAATAGTGCCTGGTGGGATTCTGGTCAGTGCAGACTCGATGGGCCAAATGGCCTCTTTCTGCACTGTAGGGAGTCTATGATTCTATATCATTGATATAAATTATAAAAGGTTGAGGTCCCAGTACAGACCCCTGCGGGACTCCATTCATCATATTCTGCCAATCAGAAAAATACCTATTTATGCATACTCACTGATATCTACCAGCCAGCTAATCTTCTACCAATGACAATAAGTTACACTCTGCACCATTAGCTTTTACTTTCTGCAATCGCCTTTGATGTGGCACCTCATCAAATATCTTCTCAGAATCCAAGTACACCATGTCCATGCTTCCCTTTATCCACAGCGTGTGTTACTCCTTAAAAGAACTCCAATAACTTGGTTAAACACGATTTCCCTTTCACAAAACCATGCTGACTTTTCCTGATTACTTTGAGTTTCTCTAAGTCCCCAGCTATAACCCCCTTAATGATCGATTCTAACACCTTCCCCACAGTGGTCGTCAAGCTAACTGGTCTCGAACCTCTCACAGCTACACTTTAAAACCAAATCCCTCACAGCTACATTTTAAAATCTAACACCTTCCTTTTGGAGTTTAGAAGGATGAGGGGGGATCTTATGGAGACTTATAAGATAATGCGGGGGCTGGATAGAGTGGAGGCGGAGAGATTCTTTCCACTTAGTAAGGAAGTTAAAACTAGAGGACACAGCCTCAAAATAAAGGGGGGTCGGTTTAAGACAGAGTTGAGGAGGAACTTCTTCTCCCAGAGGGTGGTGAATCTCTGGAATTCTCTGCCCACTGAGGTGGTGGAGGCTACCTCGCTGAATATGTTTAAGGCGCGGATGGATGGATTCCTGATCGGTAAGGGAATTAAGGGTTATGGGGATCAGGCGGGTAAGTGGTACTGATCCACGTCAGATCAGCCATGATCTTATTGAATGGCGGGGCAGGCTCGAGGGGCTAGATGGCCTACTCCTGCTCCTATTTCTTATGTTCTTATGTTCTTATGTTCTGACAAAGAGCCAAAAGGATTCAAAATGTTAACTCTGCTTTTTCTTCTTACAATTACCGACAGACATGCTGGGCGGGGTTTTATGGATTCCCTTGTCCCAAAACCGTAAAATCCCACCCAAAGTCAATGGACCTCCCCATTGTCTGCGCCCCCCCCCCCCCCCTCTGATTCCTGTGGGTGGTACAGTAAAATTCCAGCTGCTGAGTTTTTCCAACATTCTCAGTTCTTGTTTCAGATTCCAGCATTGACAGTATTTTGCTTATTTTGGTTTATTGTTTTTCTGTTTTCTGCCTCCCTCCCTTCTTGAATAGAAGGCTTATACTTGCTACTTTCCAGCCTGGTGAAACCATTCCAGAGTCTAGTGAATTTTGGAAAATTAACACCAACGTATCTCTGACCTGATTAGCTGCCTCTTTTAAGACATTAGGGTGAACTCCATCAGGATCGAGAGACTTGGCAACCCGCAGTTCAATCAGTTCTGTCAGGGCAGTTTCTCTATTGTCATTTCACCAAGTTCCTCTCTCCCTTGCACTTCTTTGTTACAACTATTACTGGAATGTGCTTTGTATCCTTTATAACTGAGTCAGAAGCAAAATGTTTCTAATTTCATCTGCCATTTCCTTATTATCTACGATTGACTTTTCATTGTCACTCTCTGAGGAGCGAAAAACCGCACCGACCTCCTCAGAAGACAAACACGGGACACAGTGGACAGAGTACCCTTCGTTGTCCAGTACATCCCCGGAGCGGAGAAGCTACGGCATCTCCTCCGGAGCCTTCAACATGTCATTGATGAAGACGAACATCTCGCCAAGGCCATCCCCACACCCCCACTTCTTGCCTTCAAACAACCGCACAACCTCAAACAGACCATTGTCCGCAGCAAACTACCCAGCCTTCAGGAGAACAGTGACCATGACACCACACAACCCTGCCACAGCAACCTCTGCAAGACGTGCCGGATCATCGACACAGATGCCATCATCTCACGTGAGAACACCATCCACCAGGTACACGGTACATACTCTTGCAACTCGGCCAACGTTGTCTACCTGATACGCTGCAAGAAAGGATGTCCCGAGGCATGGTACATTGGGGAAACCATGCAGACGCTGTGACAACGGATGAATGAACACCGCTCGACAATCACCAGGCAAGACTATTCTCTTCCTGTTGGGGAGCACTTCAGCGGTCACGGGCATTCGGCCTCTGATATTCGGGTAAGCGTTCTCCAAGGCGGCCTTCACGACACACGACGGCACAGAGTCGCTGAGCAGAAACTGATAGCCAAGTTCCGCACACACGAGGACGGCCTCAACCGGGATATTGGGTTCATGTCACACTATTTGTAACCCCCACAGAGTTTCACTGGCTGTCTTGTCTGGAGACAATACACATCTTTTTAGCCTGTCTTGATGCTCTCTCCACTCACATTGTTTTGTTTCTTAAAGACTTGATTAGTTGTAAGTATTCGCATTCCAACCATTATTCATGTAAATTGAGTCTGTGTCTTTATAAGCTCTGTTTGTGAACAGAATTCCCACTCACCTGAAGAAGGGGCTTAGAGCTCCGAAAGCTTGTGTGGCTTTTGCTACCAAATAAACCTGTTGGACTTTAACCTGGTGTTGTTAAACTTCTTACTGTGTTTACCCCAGTCCAACGCCGGCATCTCCACATCTTTACATTTTTAGCCATCTTCCCCTCATACTCTAATTTCTTTCTCCTGATTAACCTTCTAGTCATTCTCTGCCCTTCTTTATATTCTGGCCAATCATCTGACCTGCCACTCATATTTGCACAACTGTATGCTTTTTCCTTAAGTGTAGTGTCCTCCTTAATTTTTTAGTTAACAATGGATGGTGGGTTCACCCCTAATCAAGACTGCTATTCCAATGCAGTTCTGGGGTATGCTGCATTGCTGGAAGTGTCATCTGGCAGATGCCTCTACTTTCTCAGAAGACTAAGGAAATTTGGCATGTCTGCTATGACTCTCACCAACTTTTACAGATGCACCATAGAAAGCCTTCTTTCTGGTTGTATCACAGTTTGGTATGACTCCTGCTCTGCCCAAGACCACAAGAAACTACAAAGGATCGTGAATAAAGCCCAGTCCATCACACAAGCCAACCTTCCATCCATTGACTCTGCGTACACTTCCCGCTGACTCGTAAAAGCAGCCAGCATAATTAAGGACCCCACGCACCCCGAACATTCTCTCTTCCACCTTCTTCCGTCGAGAAAAAGATACAAAAGTCTGAGGTCACGTACCAACTGACTCAAAAACAGCTTCTTCCCTGCTGCTGTCAGGCTTTTGAATGGACCTACCTCGCACTAAGTCGATCTTTCTCTACACCCTAGCTATGACTGTAACACTACATTCTGCACTCCTTTCCTTCTCTGTGAACGGTATGCTTTGTCTGTATAACGTGCAAGAAACAGTACTTTTCATTGTAGACTAATACATGTGACAATAATAATAAATTAAATCAAACCAGATGAGGTTGTTAAACCAATGCCTTGTAAAATGTAAAATGCCGCACATCACAATTTTGAAGATGGGCAGGGACATTCTCCCACCTGCCCTGGTCCGTATTTGCTACCAAATAAACCTGTTGGACTTTAACCTGGTGTTGTGAGACTTCTTACTGTGTTCACCCCAGTCCAACGCCGGCATCTCCACACCATATTTAACCCTCAGATGAGATTGCTAAAACAGATGATCTGCTCATTATCACATTGCTATTTGTGGGAGCTTGCTGTGCAGAAATTGGCTGCCAAATTTCCAACGTCACAATAGTGACTACACTCAAAAGTATTTAGTGGATGTAAACACTTAAAATTTAAAAGTATTAAAGTTTATTTATTTGTCACAAGTAGGCTCACATTAACACTGCAATGAAGTTACTGTGAAAATCCCCTAGTCGCCACACACCGGCGCCTGTTTGAGTACACTGAGAGAGAATTTAGCATGGCCAATGCACCCTAATCAGCACGTCTTTTGGACTGTGGGAGGAAACCGAAGCACTTGGAGGAAAGACACGGGGAGAACATGCAAACTCCACACAGACAGTGACCCATCTGGGAATCGAACTCGAGTCTTTGACACTGTGAGGCAGCAGTGCTAACCACTGTGCCACCATGTCGTCCCTACTTTGGATATGCTGGGATTATGAATTTTGTTATCCAGATCCTTTCTTACCGTATCATGGCAAATCGCAGGTTAATTCTGACTGAAGAAAAATTCAAGTAACGAAACACATTTTCTTTGAAGGGAGACATGATACAAGACTTCAAAATAATGAAAGGAATGTATGAGGTTGAAGTAAACAAGCTGTTTAGGACAATGAGCACAGGAAGACAGGATACAAATATCACAAGCCTTGAGGGGTTAGATCAAACCTCTTCTCCCACAGCACAGTGCAGATGAGGGACAGGAATGCCAGAACCACCAGAAACAGGTGCAAGTCTTTGGTGTGGCTAACTCTCCTTTGTACTGGTGTAAATCCTGAAACAAATCTGGGTTCAGGCCTCATTACCATGCCATTGGTGAACTGCTGGTGCCAACCTGGAGTTCGCCAGTTCCAGGTGCCATTGGGCAGACCTATGAGAGAGAGGGAGGGAGCGAGGGAGGGGGGTGGGGAGGGAGGGAAGGAAAGACCTGCATTTATATAGCACCTTTCCTGACCTCAGGCCATCCCAAAGTGCTTCGCAGCAAAGCTGTTCTTTATCATCTTGCCCTTGCTGAACTCCATTTACATACGAACAAACAAAATAGTCATTGAAGTCGGCCATTCGGCTCCTTGAACCTGTTCCGCCATGCATTATGATCATAGAATCTGCAGTGCAGAAGGAGACCATTCGGCCCATTGAGACTGCACCTACAGCAATCCCACCCAAGCCCTATCCCCGTAGCCCCATGTATTTACCCTGCTAACCCCCTGACACGAAGGGGCAATTTAGCTGGGCCAATCAACCTAACCCACACATCTTTGGAGTGTGGGAGGAATGATGTGGAGATGCCGGCGTTGGACTGGGGTAAACACAGTAAGAAGTTTAACAACACCAGGTTCCTCTGTGTGGGAGGAAACCAGAGCACCCGGAGGAAACCCATGCAGACATGGGGAGAATGTGCAGACCTGTGGCCGGAATTGAACCTGGCATTGTGAGGCAGCAGTGCTAACCATTGTGCCACCGTGCCACCCTCAATCAATGCAGATCGAATTCCACATTCCCATCTACTGCTAATAACCTTTGATTTCCTTGCCTAACAATCTACCTCCGCCTTAAAAATATTCAATGACTCCGCCTCCACCGCCTTCCGAGGCAGAGAGTTCCAAAGTCGCACAACCCTCTGAGAGAAAAAAAAATTCTCCTCATCACTGCCCTAAAAGGGCGACCCATAATTTTAAAACAGTGCCCCCTAGTTCCGGACTCATCCACAAGAGGAAACAACCTTTACACATCCACCTTGTCAATACCATTCAGGATCTTACAGACTTGCGTCAAGTCACTTTTCACTGTTGCCTCTTGTGGTGAACCATAGATGGTTACCACTATGGGTACTTGTACATATGTTACTCTTGTTACTGTTGGGGTTAGGGTTGGGGTGTTCCACCTGTTAGCATTGTTCTGTGGTACACTCCGTTTGGCTCTGCCTTCTTACAGGAGTATAAAGGTCACTGCTACTTCCTAGTGGCCCTTAGTCTGGGATAGTATTGTTAAGCAGTGTGCTCTATTCTTGTTGCGAATAAAAGCCTTTATTCCCGGGTACGACCTAGCCTCCCAAGTGGATTAATCGCGCATCACCCCTGTCCCTCAGTACATTGGCATCTTAATTTCTGGATCTCTCCTCAGCCTTGATCCTCCCTTACTCTGTAACTTTTAAAATTCTTTTGTGGGCATTGTGAGAATGTGGGCATTGGTGGCTGGGCCAAAATGTATTATCCATCTCTAATTGCCCCTGAGAGGGTGCTGGGGAATGCACTGTCTCTGTGGTGTAGGTATACTTCAAGTGCTGTTAGGGAGGGAGTTCCAGGATTTTGACTCAGCGACAGTGAAGGAACAGTGATATATTTCCAAGTCAGGAAGGTGAGTGGCTTGGAGGCAATTGACTGGGTTGTGGTGTTCCCATGTGTTTACTGCCCATGTCCTTCTATGGTGTGGAGATGCTGGTGTTGGACAGGGGTGGGCACAGTAAGAAGTCTCAAAACGCTAGGTTAAAGTCCAACAGGTTTATTTGATATCACAAGATTTCGGAGTGCTGCTCCTTCACCTTTCCTCAAAAGAAATTGTGCACAATACTCCAGGTGTGGCCTCACCAATGCCTTGTATAGTTGCAACAGTATTTCCTTACCTTTATATTCTATTCCTTCAGCTATAAATGCCAACATCCCATTTGCTTTCTTTATTATCTGCTCTACCTGAATGCTAGTTTTCTGTGGCTCATGGAAAGGTTAGGTAGATTGGCCATATTAAATTGTCCCTTAGTGTCCAAAGATGTGTAGTTTAGGTGAATTAGCCAGCCTGATGTTCAAGGTAATGGAGATAGGGCAGATGGAAGAGCCTGAGTCTTTCAGAAAGTCAGTGTAGACTTGATGGGTTGGATGGCCTCTTTCTGCACATTAGGGATTCTATGGAATGATGCTGAACATTGTGCAATCATCTGTTAACGTTCCAAATTCTGACCTCTGGTGTAGGGAAGGTCATTGATGAAGAATCTGAAGATGATTGGGCATTGGACATTGCCCTGAGGACCTCCTGCAATTTTGTGCTCGGTATGACTCCAGCAGTGGAGAGTTTTCTGCCTGAATCCCACTTTCTTCAGATTTGCTGTAGGGATCCTGATGTCACGCTCGGTCAAATGCTACTTTGATGTCAATGGCAGTGACTGCGCCAGACATCAAGGCAGCTTTTGACCGAGTGTGGCGAATGACTTGGGGGTGCTCTGTTTCAGCACCAATTGCTCCTTACACCCTCTGCTCTTTCATTGGTGGCACTGCCTTCAGCCATCTTGCTGTGGCTCCATATCCTGAAACTCTATTTTGCTTCACCCCTCCCCACTCACAATAATCAATCCCCACTTTGGAAAGTCCCTTTGGCCATAGTCCTTAAATTGTTTGCCACCTCAAATTGGATCTGACTCCCAACGTTGAAGATCTTTGAGATATTTTTCTACTTCCAGTGAGTTAAACCAACAATTGCCATTGTCACTATTACAAGTCCATGAGGCTGCCTACCTTCATATTCAGTTGCCTCTGCGTTACCATGATAACCTTTCCAAAGATTAAAGAATAACACCCAAACTGGTAGTCTGACACCAGCATAAACTCAGTCTAGTTTAGTGGGGGAGTCCAGAACTAGGGGGTCATAGTTTGAGGATAGGGGCCAAACCTTTTAGGACTGAGGTGAGGAGAAATTTCTTTCTCCAGAGAGTGGTGAATATGTGGAGTTCACGACCACAGAATGTAGTTGAGGTTGTCTGATTTCAAGACGAAATTAGATGTAGCTCTTGGGGCTAAAGGGATCAAGGGACTTGGAGGGAAAAGGATATTGATTTTGATGCTCAACCATGATCTTATTGAATGGCAGAGCAGGCTCGTAGGGCCGAATGGCCAACTCCTGCTTCTATGTTTCTATGTTCAAATAATAAATACTAACCTGCTTAAAAATATTATAAAGAACAACAGCATCTTGCAGAGGATTAAAGGAGTAATTGAATCAAAGTGTTCTGATGATGGATGTCTTGAACTTTCCTCCAAAACTTATGACACAAATCTCTTGATTCAATTATTGCTGTCTTATTTGTTGTTAGCCAGTAGATTTCCCCTGGAATGTTGTATATAATTATGACAAGCTGTATCGTGCAGGTGCTTTGAGGAGATGTATTCTTTAATTTGGTCTAACTAAGGCTTTATTTATTCCTTGACAATGTTGTCCCCCCTCCTCCCCCCCTCTTTGGAAGGTACTGACTTTTTGCAGTGGTGTTTTTTTCACGTGAGCTACTCACACGTTGCCCAGGTGATCAATATTCATGTGTGAACCTTGGCAGCAAATGTATTCAACTATAAAGGACAAAAACATCCTGTTCTCACACACGCACATTCCAGCAAGAATTGCTGGATAGCAGTTAGGAGCACGGACCCTGGCTAATTTTCCTCTCCCTACATCAGCCACACTGAAGCAAATGTGGTGGGCCTACTCGTGCTCTGCTTGAGGTCCGCCACAGAGTGGAGGCCAATCTGGAACCTTTGCGCTCCATTTGACTCAATCACTCGCTGCCTCACCCAATTGAGCCACTTGTGGAGCCTTCCTAATTAAAGGTAAAGCCTTCTGAGTGCTAGACATTGTCTTACTCAACAGAGTAGATCTTCAGTTTGTGTGAATGTACAAAAAGGGTGCTAGCAAGCCAGCAGCCTGTTTTACATCTCTCCTGAATTGTCTTGCCAATGGCATGCATCACTGTCTGTCGACTTTCTTACATAAACTCGAGATCTATCTCACTAAAAGTTTATTAGCCACAAGTAGGCTTACATTAACACTGCAATGAAGTTACTGTGAAAATCCCCTAGTCGCCACACTCCGGTGCCTGTTTGGGTCAATGCACATAACCAGAACGTCTTTCAGACCGTGGGAGGAAACCGGAGCACCCGGAGGAAACCCATGCAGACACGGGAAGAACGTGCAAACTCCACATAGATAGTGACCCAAGTCGGGGATCAAACCCGGGTCGTGGCGTTGTGAGGCAGCAGTGCTAACCACTGTACCAGTGGATGCCCATAGATAGTAGTCAGGACCTGGAATCTTGGGCTAAGTTTTCCCTACCTAAGATCAATATTTACTCGTTACGAGCAAGAAATCAGCACATGCTGGGTATTGAACTAATTGCCTTCCGTAGTTTATTCAGTTCGGCTGCAAATTAGACCAATTTATTTACTATTTATTTATTGTGCTATTACTGGACCACCTGAAACAGGGACCTAGCCATATCCAGAATCATCCTTATAAACATATGCTCTGTCCGTGACACTGTGTTCCATTGACTGCAGCTTACTCTGATGAATGTTATTAAACCATATGCTAGTGCAATGACTCACCACCGCAATTTGTTCATGTTTCATTAGAGACTCGGGTAACATCCCGATTTAGGGACTTGTGGAGGAGACGAGCAACATAGCCCATACTGCTTGAAACACTAGTTAGAAAAGGTACTATTAACACAATACTTCAGTGAAGTTTAATGTTGCCGTTCAGATAGGAAGATATGATGAAAATTAAGTGGGTGTCGGTTCTGTCTGACTACATAATCTTTTAACCTCTTTCAATAATGACCTTTACTACTGTGACAAACAAAGGAAACTTGGTATATAAAATCCAATGGCAGAAATTATTGCTGTTTGTTTTTCTTTGTTTTCCTTGATCCCTTTTAAGGCTTACATGACACATTGTATAAATTTAGAATTTGCTTTATTACACATTTTGCCCTTTCCTAAAATACCCTCAACTTATTCCACAATAAGAGGTGTTACCGAGTTACTCACCATCTGCTGCCAACTTTCGTACAGTTCCGAGAATTGACAGAATTGTGAAATCATATAATTAGTGTCTCACGCTGATCACTTTGCACAGGATTACTCGGACGAAACAAATGTCCACTGAGGTGTCAGTCTTGGCTCAGTTGGTAGCACTTCTCACCTCAAAGTTATGAAAACCGGTGATTCAAGTCCCCCAGAAATGTAAGTTTGTATTCCAGGTTCACACTGCTGAAGCTGCTGTCTTTGTGAGCTTGCAGATGAACTCAATGCATTCCAAGGCATTATTTTGAAGAAGGCCACAGCAACTCCTCCAATGCCCCATCCCAACCATTAGTGGCTGGTAGATGGAGTTAAAATACAGATCAGACACAATGGTGGAGCAGGCTTGAGGGGCTGAATGGCCTTTTCCTGTTCTTATATTTCTACTGAACCACTTGTAGTGAACTTTCATCATCTTATTACGAGGTAGACTTCGCAGTGACAGTGTTCTTGTTGGGGTAGGGGATGGGGGAGGGGAACCATTGTACTGTGAGTTTTGCATTTTACCCCAAGGTGGAAAGTAACAAGCCAAGCAAAGCTTCGAGGTTTGGCTCCAAGTACAAACGCAGAGAGTTCCTAATGTGGGTTGATCCTTGCAACTGCAAGTTCAGCAAGGAGAAATGGCAGAATTTCCAGTGCATCAGTTTTCTATGGCGAAAGTGACAAAGATGTTTCCCCTGGTGAACAAGGCATCAGAGACATATCTGTGAGGAAAATGTGAGCTGTGGATTGATTGGTCCTTGAGATAGCTTGGAAAAAGCCGGCAAGTCACCTCAATAGCCACTGGCAAGTCCATCACCAATGCCCTCCTCATCTCCCCTTCCCACTACCCCCGGTGAAGCAGAACCTGGGAACACCAGACCTCTTACTCCTTGCTCCACCCACTCCATCAAAAACAGCCTGTTATTCAGTCACTATGGTCGTGGTCTTTGAAATAATTTGTCCAGTTCTCTCCTGGAGTTTCCCACCCTGCGTTAATTTGCAAATCACTGCTATATGCGCAGAATGTCAGGCATTGGTCAGTAGCACTCTCACATCAGTTGCTGGTTCAATTCCTACTCTGGAGACTTAAGCACAAAGCCTGGGCTGTCATTTGCGGTACAGTATTGAGAGAGTGATACACAGTCAAAGGACTGCATTTCAGGCCAGCTGAAGCTTCAACCTGATCACTCAGTTATGGGGATCAAAGACCCAATGGCATATGGGAGTTCTCCCTTGTGTCCTGGTAAATATTTAACCCATAACCAACCATACCAAAACACTCGATCCTGTAGTGATCTTATTGCTGTTTGCAGGATTTTCCTGTGTGGAAATTGGCTGCCACATTACCTGCAAGAGCAGTGATAGTATTGACTGTAATACACATTGACACGTGCTCAGTTCATGACAGGCACTTAAACAAAAATGCAAGTTTTCCATTTAGAAATTAGTTCTGCCCTGATGAAGAAACGACACCTGGAATGTTAACCGATCTGTAATGTTCACAGATGCTGACCCATTCTGCTGGTTGTCCCCAGCATTTTCTGTTCTGCTGCAGATTTCCAGCATTTGTAGTTTATCTTTAAACTTGCAGTTTAAAAATAAACTTTACTGGGTAGCGAACAATATTATTTATATTGTTCACTGTTAACAATTTGGAAATTGGCAAGCTTTCACATTTTAAATGTGTGTCACAAATGAGAACAACATTGAGTAAGAATTGCTCGTTGCATCTATTTTGTCACCTTTATTTTCTGATAGCTTCCTTCAGGCAGAGACTCCTCTCAAACCCTTTTTCTAGCTTTGCTTGGGGAGCTACTATCTCATGTGAAGCATCTTTAATAAATAAATTCACATTACACACAAAAAAATACTGCCTGTATCTCTCAGCGCTCTCCAATAGCTACTCGCAGTCCATGTGTCAATTGGATTAGGATCTAAACTCTTTTATTGGAAAGACATCAGCTGGGCCTGATCTCTCAGCCTTACACAGACGCTCCACATAGTGTCATCAGCAATTAGTGCAAATCTCTGCAGCCTGAATGAGGAATCCTATGAACTCCACAATAAAAGAACAAAGGACATTTCACACGCAGTTTCATGACAAAGCACTTCCCATTCTCTGCAAATAACCTTCATTTCCTCTGACATATGGGGCCCCTTGGCCACTTTTTCCTTCCTCTCCTTGTAAGGTTGTGCAATTTGATAGAAATTGGCATCTATTTAGGTGCTGCCGCTGACAGTTGTGTGTGGATTATACAGGGGGGGGGGGGGGGGGGGGGGGGGGGATAAAAAAGCAAATCAAGTGCGATTTGTTTTTGGATAGAGTTTTAAACATGTATTGCTTGTGAGACTTGGGCACCATATGGTCGACGGCTTTCTGAACCAGCCCCCAGCAAGTCAAAGTCAGGGCAAAAAGAGGCAGTGCAGTTTTCATCCTCCATTAGGATCAAGCCTGGGATTTCTACAACATGTCAGGAACCATTGTACAATTCAATCAATGCTCCCTGTCTGATTTCCTTTAGTTATTACAACGCATTACTTACAGTAGTACTGTCACAAAGATGTTTGCCATCAGCTTCTGCACCGCCTTTGAGTAAATTCAAAGCTGGTGTTCCTTGAAAGGATCATCATTTTAGGATAATCTTACATTTCAAAATGGTTTGTCTAGCTCTCTCTCTCCAGTTTTCTTTCCACCAGGCACAGTTTCATGTTGGGAGACAGTTCCACTGGCTACCGTTCAGTACAGGAACTGGACCTCAAATCCAGGAAGTCTAGGATCAGACATGTGTGGGATGTGGGAATTTTTTGGATTTTGGATTCTGGGCCTAGCATGTACCTATAATGCATAAACTAAAGTATTAAAATTAAGAGTAAAAGAGTTACGCAGGCCGCCAGCATTAAACTTTTTCAGCTCCATTTGGATTTTGGGACATTGGATAAGAGGTCCGTTACCTGTACGGAGTTTAGATCATGACCGTCAGTGGGTGATCTATCAGGGCAGCACAGATGAGCCCAGTGCTATTTTACCTGGTGCCTATTCAGGTGTACTTTGAAGGAATGGCTGATGGAGCAATGATCTGTCGGAAGAACCATGATGATCTTTCCCGTATTTTCTCATTGTTGGGCACTGGGGCTAATGGTTGTGTTTTTAATGTGATGTTGGCTGAGATCGTCACACTCTGCAAAGGTAGGCCTATTTATCCTGTAGTAATTGAACCATCAGAAAGGGAATCATTTTGAACCATGTGTTATAATCCCTGGGAAGAATGTATAGCATGCCCAAACTGTGACTTCAGTAGCACTTCCAGGAGCAATGCAGGTGAACCTAGGATCATAGAATAGAATCATAGAATTCCTACAGTGCAGAAGAAGGCCATTTGGCCCATCGAGCCTGCACCAACAAAAATCCCACCCAGGTCCTAACCCTGTAACCCTATTTATTTACCCTGCTAACCCTTCTGACACTAAGGGGCAATTTAGCATGGCCAATCAACCTAACCTGCACATCATTGAACTGTGGGAGGAAACCAGAGCACCCGGAGAAAACCCACGCAGACACAGGAAGAATGTGTAAAATTCACACAGAGGCTGGAATTGAACCCGGATTCCTGGCACTGTGAGGCAACAGTTCTAACCACTGGCTACCATGCCGCCCAGATTGAAACTTCAGATTGGAAATGAAGGTCCTCCAACTAAGCAGCCTTTAAGAAGAGTCCAGTAGATTTTACCATCATGAAGATGATGGCTGCTCTTAAATTGCTCTATGTCAGAAAGAAGAACCCTCCCAAATCGACACACCCTTGCCTTAATAAATATTCAACACCTGATTAAAGATAAGGATTGGGATGTGGGTGTAATGGTTGGTGATACAAAAAAAGAAAGAAGCTGCATTTATAAAATGCCTGTCACATCCTTAGGGTTCAGGGCAACAGCACTGTGGTAAAATTACTAAACGTGTAATCTGAAAGCCATGTTTAGGCTCTGGGGACATGGGTTCAAATCCCACCATTGCAGCTGGATATAACATAAATTCAAATAATAAATCTGGAATACAAATCTAATCTCAGTAATAGTCAAATTACAACTATCCTTTTTTTTTGTAAAAACCTATTTGGTTCAGTAATGTCCTTTAGGGAAGGAACTCTGCCATCCTTACTTGGCCTGGACTACATGTGACTCCAGACCCATAGCAACATGGCTGACACTTAACTGCCCTTTGCAATTGCTTAGCATGCTATTTAGTTCTAGGGCAATTAAGGACAGGCAATAAATGCTAGCCTTGCCAGTGACATCCACATCTCATGAAATAATAAAGAACAAAGGATGTCACAAATCATTTCATAACCAATAAATCTTTTAAACTTAAAGGACTACAAAACAAACGTATTTAATCTGTTCATGTCATTAAAGCCCCAGTCAATCCAAAGTTATATATCCTTCTTGAAGTTTGGTGCCCGGAAAATCTGCCCTCATATAGAATAGAGAAAAATCTTGTGTGTTTCTTTGTTCTTCTGTCCAATGCCATTCATACTGGGGATGTTAATCAGCCAATAACAGGACCTCAAATTTCAACTGCAAGCGCTATGAATTCTAGTCTAAAATCTCCCTCCCTTAGAATAGGAATTATACCTTAAGATAGCCAAATATAAAATGGTCATGAGATTGATGGCCACATTTGCTGCCTTTTGCTTGTGGTGTTTACTGACATCTCCCAACACCTCTCCACGAGCTAACTATCACCTGAGCTCCATCTGCCCGACACAGTGTCTGTTGGAGATGAGCCTATGTTCAAACGTACAAATGTATTCCCTCTGAGTAAGTAGGGCAGCTGCTCTGCCAAGAGATCTCATTGGAATCACTCAAACAGTTGGTTCTGGACTTGCATATTGAATCCCGGGAGTAGATGTGTGACAGTTGTTGGGAATCTGAAATAAAAGCAAACTTATAAAGCATGTACTAGAACCATGAGTGACTCCCATCTTCTGCTCTACCTAAACATGAGGTGCTTCTGGTAACTTTCATGCCACGTCCCATTCACCCATCACCCCCTCTGCTCATAGTTTGTCTCCTTATGAATATACTTTCAAGCACTGGCCTGGAACACACATAGGAATGTATTTAGTCACCTCCTTTGTTAGAGACTGTTGCACCTCTCCCAGCACCACTGGAAATTGTCCTGCTGCTGAATTTCTTGGACACGTTGCCAATCATAGCGAAACTGATCAAGTACCGGACCAGTCGGGATTGTTTGCTTTCCAAAGTGAGGGACTGGATACAATGGGTTGAACTAATGAAGCAGTTGCTGAAGAGATGAAACCATATTTTATACAAAAAGATGAATTGAGTTGCCAAGATGGCATCATACTTTGGGCAGCAAGAATAGCCATTCCTGTACCAGGAAGTAAGTTGCTCCCACTGAATTGCACACTGCCGATCCGGGTATATCTAAGATGAAGATGCTCACCAAGAGTTACGTCTGGTGGCCTGGAATTGATGTCGACATTGAAAGCCTAGTCATGCACTGTGAACAGTGCCAGATACAACGTAAGTTGCCTGCTGCAGCCCCAATGCACCCTTGGGAGAGTCCTGGCTGGCCTAGTCCATATTGATTATTTTGGTCCATTCTTGGGCACAGTGTTTTTGTTCTCTGTCGATGCACATTCAAAGTGGATGGAAGTGTTTGAGGTGAAGTGTCCAACATTGCAAGCTACAGTGAGAAATTACACCAATGTTTTTCCACTCACAGAGTATCTGAAGTCATACGTCTGGATTCTCTGATCTCACCTGCAGCCAGGATTCTCCCGTCCCGCTGCAGTGAATGAAGATTTGGCTGAGAACAGCAGGGCACGAACGCCTGGAGAATTCCAGCAATAGTCTCTGACAATGGAACAGCCTTCACGAGTGCTGAGTTTCAGAGCTCCACCACCCTCAGTGAAATCGGGCACGTTAGGACCACGCCTTGCCACCCAGCAACCAACAGACTAGCTAAATGAGCCATTCAGACATTCAAAATCTGACCTAAAGAGCAGTCAGGTGGTATCCTGGAGACCAGAATTTCACAATTCCTTCTGGGCTAAAGGACCATTCCACATCCAACAACGGGAGTCCTGCCAGCAGAGTTGTTAATGAACCATTGTCTCAAGATGAGACTGAGCCTTGTATTTCCAAATTTGCCAAATTTGGGAAGGGTAGAGGCAAGCCAAAGCAGTCAAAAGACAAACCATGATTCATGGTCATTTTCAGTGGATTGTGTATTGAGGAATTTTGGAAGTGGGCTGAGTTAGGTCCCTGGAGTCATTGTATCCAAAACTGGACCCCTGTCTTATCATGTGGACATAGAAGGACAAATAATCCGGAAACATATAGACCATTTGAGAGAGCGAGAGTTGCCATAGCAGCTAGTGTTGCCTCAGGAACTATATTGCCATCTGGGAGTGTTGTCGATTACCCAAGCATTGAATGACTAGGTCATCCTGTTACAGGTGTGACTGACGTCCCCATGGAATCAGATGGAACAAAAATGCCTGTGCCTGAAGAGACACTGTGGTTTCTACTGACAGCAGCCCAGTGGAAGTAACCCAGACAGAGGAGTTAAACCACTAGGAATTGGAAACTTCCTGAAAGACTTAATTTATAATGGATTGGATTCATGTACTGAGTATTTAATTATCTCAGACTGTATAAATTGAGATTTGAAATTTGTATAAAGGGACTTACAGGGGGAGGGATATGGGGATTGTCCCTTTAAGGATCAATCTTCTGAGTAAGGGTTACATGACCTGGGGAACCAATCAGGGAGCAGGGTTGGAGAACACCCTTGTAAGCAGGGGTTACTGTTCCAGAACCTTCTTGAGAGCTCCTCTGTGTGAACAATTTATCTGGATCAGCTTTATCAGTCTCTTGCTTTAGGAAGTTTGAAAACTGAATTTGAGCCACCTCCTATCTAGAGAGCTCCTCTATAGCTTTTACCTGTAAATAATCGCATTGCTGTTTCTCTCTGAACTGGTGAACAAGAATCATTATAGAAAAATCCCTGACACTAATTGAAGAGGAGCAAGGGAGTTATTCCCGATGTCCTGACCAGTGTTTATCCCTCAATGAATATCACAAAAACAATTTACCTGATAATTATCCCATCTCTGTTCGTCAGAGCTTGCTGCGTGCTAAGCTGGTTGCCATATTTCCTTCATTACAACAGTGAATGCACATCAAAAATACATCATAGAATCCTACAGTGCAGAAGGAGGCCATTTGGCCCATCGAGTCTGCACTGACCCAGACCCTATCCCCATAATCCCATGCATTTACCCACGCTAGTCCCCCTGACACGAAGGGGAAACTTAGCATGGCCAATCTACCTAACCCGCACATCTTTGGACTGGGGGAGGAAACTGGAGCACTCGGAGGAAACCCACGCAGACAAAGGGAGAATGTGCAAACTCTGCACAGACAGTGACCCAAGCCGGGAATCGAACCTGGGTCCCTGGCGCTGTGGAGCAGCAGTGCTAACCACTGTGCCACCGTACCGCCCCTGTAACATGTTTTGGGATGTCCAGAGGTTGGGGAAACTGCTATATGAATGCAAACCATTCATATCTATCTCAGAAAATTGGATAAATGTTTGAAAAGGTGTACAAAGGTAATCGGGAATGAGTAGAATGACTGAACTGAAATATGGTAGCTACCTGCTGTTGCCTAGCAGCTGTGATGTACTCATGGACTGTTTCTGCATTGTAATCTCAATGATTCTGTACAATCTATCAGATTCTGAATGGAGAATAGATAGGCTGAATTTCAGTTATAGACTCTTAACAGCATTCTAAATGTTTATTTCTCTCTGAGTTTCAAATGTTGGCTGGACTTGGAATGGGGGTGGGATTGAGTGGGAAAACATAGAAAGATGTGATAAATAGACAGGGAGAGAAAGAGACAGAATATGTAATGGCGTGCACAAAAGAATGAGAAAATGCATTTGTATAAATTTGAGCTACCCAAGCACTAAAGTGATCTGTTGTTATTAAGCTTCCTATTGCTGCCTGGCCGATTGATTGTTTCCACTCCAATGAAATATTACATTGATTTTTCAAATGATGAAGGCAGCAATATCAAGCTTATATAGGTGAAGGGCAATGTGGAAGTCAGTCGTTCAATGCTGGCCATGCATTATGCATTAACAGTGACTTGCACTTAAGGAGTGACTTTTATTTAGTGAAACATCTCCAGCTTGCTTTGCAAAAAAGGGAATGTGTTCCAAATGAAGAATTGACGGTAGTGGGAATGTTCAGACTTAAACTACCTTGTCACTGCTTAAGCAGCTGTACTTAGCACTTAATTGCTCAGGTTACGGATAACTGGTGACCATGAATGTTTAGACTGCTAAATTTAGCTCTGAAATTTTGCCAGTAGAATCTTAGACACGTGAAGAACTGGGATAAGGGAACCATATTTGTCTACACTTCCCGCTGCCTCGGAAAAGCAGCCAGCATAATCAAAGTACCCACCCACCCCAGACATTCTCTCTTCCAACTTCTTCCGTTGGGAAAAAGATACAAAAGTCTGAGGTCATGTACCGACTGACTCAAGAACGGTTTCTTTCCTGCTGCCATCAGACTTTTGAATGGACTTGCCATATGTTAAGTTGATCTTTCTCTACACCCTAGCCATGACTATCTGTAACACTACATTCTGTACCCTCTCCTTTCCTTCTCTATGAACGGTATGCTTTGTCTGCATAGCACACAAGAAACAATACTTTTCACTGTATTCCAACACACGTAACAATAATAAATCAAATGAAACCAAAATCAAAGTCATATTTAGTATTGAGAACGCGGGCAACTGAGTCAGAAGTCATCTCACCTGGACCAAATAAACACCAATGTGAAAGGGGAGGTTGTGCACTGAAAGAGTTAACAAATTCAAAGAGCAAAAGGGAACAGACTTATGGAGATTTAAAACAAGATAGGACCTGTCAAGGTACACACTGAATGAATTCTTTATTGTTTTAAGTCGGATTATTTTCACTCAGAAGCAACCGGCAAGAGCCAACAACTCCTGCAAATGGATCATTTCCCAGCAGGTGTGATTCTCATTTCCTGGGCTCTTCACCATCAAAAGGATTCACATGAGCATGGCCCTGTGTGTGTTTGTGTGTGTGTGCGTCCTATTCTCACAACCACTTTGGGAAAGCTTGCACATTTCCTAGGGTGTAACCTTTGTTTATTCAGCAAACAGACCTTTGAAATAACTCGCTGGGCACTTCCAGAGGTGGATTGGATTAACTCAAAAGAGCTTTTACTTTTGTCTGGGCTTCAGCAAAGTGTGGCTCCAAAACATGTGCTGCTCCCATACCCTCCCCCTTCCTGTCTCTTGTTTAGACTAGTTCCAGTCTTCTTATGGGTTGGTTTTGATATGAGATACCCACTGCTCCAAGCGTACGATTGCAGTTGAACTCGCAGGCAGAAACAGCTGGATCCGTCAAGAGGTGGTGGGGAGGGGTCTGATAACAAGTCGGTCTTGAGTGTCTGACATTGCTCTGAGACCAGGAGCTGACCCAGTGTGTTCATCGGCCGACAAAGAACTTCATTGCTCTGTTAAGTGTTGAGACACATTGATATAGTGAGACCACAATTCCACCACACACGTGTGTTGTGAGTCAATAATGTTAAAGAAAAATAAAAGCTCTTCACTTCATTCTTCCGAAAAAGCTTGTGTTTTTACAAATACATGTAGTTCATGTGATCCAATGGATTGACTCAAACACTTATGATATTTGGAGGGGGATTTTCTAGGCTATTTTCCCTTTATTGGCCATCGTGATTCTGTGATTTTCTTTCCTCATTACGTGTTGGTGGATGGGGGAGGGAGGAAATGCCTTGTCATGATGCTCTGGCCATCATGGTGTGAGGGCAGGCTTGATGGAGCAGTTGCTCTTTTCCCACACATCTAATTTGTATTTTTGCACATGAGCCTCATTACTCAAGTTCATATTGGCAACCACTGGGAAACATCACATCCAAGCCAGCGACCGTTCTTGTCTTTTATCTGTGGTCACTTTTTCCAGCAAGCCTCATCAGGAGTGATGTTTCCTTCTCTCCTTGGTCTGGAGGGTACTGAGGTCAGTTGAAATGCCAGATCCAATTGAGAATGACTCGGGATTGAACCTGTGACCCTCAGTATCTGTAGAGCCAGCAAGGTGCTGCATTTACACTGTGATAATTGGGTAACTACGGGGATTTTTTAAAACCTGCTTCTTTGTTCCATTGGTGTTGGGGTTGATCATAAACTGGATTGAAATACCGTAGAACATCACTGTAGCAGAATATAGCTCTGGGACTCATCACAACTGAATTTTTTCTTTTACTTATTTGGAGATTGCCAGAGATTAATTCCCCACTAGTTTATAACTTCTTTTCAGACACATTTAGGATGTTGTTACAGTGACCAGAGCAACTCGAACCCTAAAATGGGGACCCACAACAAACATTTAATCAATAACCCATTAAGTGCTAAAACATCTTGATGTTTCAGTTTAATCTTTTCTCTGCTCTAATGTGAGGGAGGTGTGAATACACTGTCATCAAGTTGACGGTGCTGGTATCACACCAGTGCTGATTCTGCCACACAATAAATGTAAGTGTTAAACCAAATGCTGAGTATTGAATCACATTCACACCTCAAATACTTGTCTTTAGATGATCATGTTCCTGTAAATTTACTTGTCTTTTGATATCATTAAACTCTTTTTTTAAACTTTCCATCGAAGTTTTTATACTAGTAGGAGCTGACAGCTGGTCACCTTTAATTGGATGCAATCCCTGGTCCAAACAAAGTCAACTTTCATGATCCAACAGGACTGTAGAGTCATGACAAATTGGGCCTAAGATTCTGTGATGCAAAGTGGTTGACAAAGCTCCAAATACCCGTTCTTAAGGACTTCAATTTTTCCTTTCTCTTGAGGGTGTTGACTCCTTGGACTGATGGCTCGATTGATGTTAGTCCTAAAATGTGCAGGTTAGGTGGATTAGCCATGCTAAATTGCCCCTGAGTACCCAAAGATGTGCAGGTTAGTTGTACTAGCGCCTGCCCTCTTCCTGCTCTCACCGGCAGCGCTGAACCTTTCCCAGTGCAGGTTTCACACTGGCTGTCCATTAATTAGCTAGCCAGCATGAAATTGCATTCTGAGGCCAATTGCGGACGGAAGCATGTTTTGCAGCCGCTTCCAGGCTCGCCGGGTGCACGCCCAAAAAATTCAGGCCAATAAAATCCAGTGCCAGAAAGAAATTTGTTGATAAATATACACTTTAAACCCAGACAGTTTTCTTACTTCATTCCTCAGATGTCGGCATCACTGGCAAGGCCAGTATTTATATTGCCCACTCCTAATTACCATGGGCAAAGATAATGGCAAACTACCAACTGCTCACATTGTGGTCTTGTCTACAGTGGGGAGACCAAATGCAGACTGGGTGACCGGAGGTGAACGTCTCCATTCAGTCCGCAAGCACGAGCCTGATCTTCCTGTCACTTGTAATCTCAATTCTCCACTCTGCTCCCACTCTGACCTCTCTGTCCTTGGCCTGCTGCAGTGTTCCAGTGAAGCTCAACGCAAGCTCGAAGAACAGCAACTCACTTTTCACCTCGACACACTACAGCTTTCTGGACTCAATATTGTATTCAGAAATTTTAGATCATAACCTCTGCATCCATTCTGTTTATTTGTTCACTTTGCATTTGGACAGCTGCTACCCAGGCATTCACACCCCATCTAGACACATAGATGAAGGCAAAATACTGCGGATGCTGGAATCTGAAACAAAAACTGAAAATCTGACAACATCTGTGGAGAGAGCAGAGAGCCAATGTTTAGAGTCAGTCATCCTGAAATGAAACATCGGCTCTATTCGCTCTCCACAGATACTGTCAGACCAGCTGAGATTTTCAAGCATTTTCTCTTTCTGTTCCATCTAGGCACATATTTTGTTCCTTTACTTTACTCATTACCACAAAACCTTTTGTCATTTAATCTCTCCTGTCTGCCACCCTGAGCAGACCTTCCATTTTCCTCCGCCTCCCCCTCTTCCTTCCACTTGCTCTAACCCGATTACATTTCTTTCTTTCCTCAGTTCTGATAGAGGGTTACCATCCTCCTGAAACATTGGCTGGAATCTTTCCAAAAAGGAACATGGCGGAATTTTCTCAAGAAAATTCTAAGTGTCGAACAGGTGAGAAAACAGGAGGTTTCCTCCCTTGTTTTTTCAGTGAGATAGCTAATGGTGATTTACGGCCCTCTGTGCAATACAGAGGCAGTAATGTAAATATCGCCAGTGTGGGGGGAAGGGTGGAATCTCAGTTCGCCTAACAAGCTGTCTATTGCATTCTAGGGACACTATTGCACAAGTGCCCCAATCTCCTAGTATACTTTGTACATATCGCACCCACCCTCCACCACCGATTGCCATTCTGGCCGAATGCACCCCCCATCCCCCCCAATTTCTACCCTGGCTGATTCCCCTCCTCCCCAATCGCCGTCCCGGCTGATTGCCCCCCAATCGCCAGACCCAACTCCTGATTGCCACCCCAACCCTGATCGCTGCCCCCCCACTGATCACCGCCCCCCGCACATTCCATCCTTCCTCCCCACCTCCCTTCATCAGGCTCCACCCTATTAGGCCCTTCCCTATCAGGCCCTGCCCCCATTAGGCTCCACCCTATTAGGCCCTTCCCTATCAGGCCCTGCCCCCATCAGGCTTCACCTCATCAGATCCCACCCCCACAGGTCTCATCCCATCAGGCTCCATCCCTATCAGGCCCTACCCCTTAGCACTGCCAGGGTACCAGGCTGGCAGTGCCAGGGTGCCAGGCACTGCTTAGTCTTGCCCCTGACCATCCAGGGGGCTTCACTTGTCCCCCACTGTTGGTGGTAACCATCTGTGCCCCTCGCCAGTGAGGACCTCGACTGGCAAGGAGGCGAAGGTAAGTCAGCCCGGACGACTGTGCTCCGGTCTCATTGATGGCATGTTAATGACCCCTTCCTGAGCTGATTGACCAAGGTGGCAAGCTGGTAAGACCACGTCCACAGTATTACCACTGGCGAGAAAACCAGTGTGAAGCTGCAGGCTGCACCGCCAGCTATTTTTGTTGTATTGAACAGCACTCTGTGAAATTTGAAATGAGAAGTAAGATTCACACAGTCAGCTGAAGGGTGCCTGGTGGTATTATTACATTATCGCTGGACTATTAATCCAGAAACTTAGTTAATGTTCTGAGAACTCAAGTTCCAAACCTGCCACGGCAGATGGTGGAATTTGAATTCAATTCAAAAAAATCTGGAATTAAGAGTCTACTGATGATCACGAAACCATTGTTGATTGTTGGAAAAATCCATCTGGTTTACTAGTGTCCTTTAAGGAAGGAAATTTGTCATCCTTACCTAATCTGGCCTACATGTGACTCCAGAGTCACAGCAATGTGGTTGCCCTCTGAAGTGACCTAGCAAGTCACTCAGTTCAAGGGCAGCTAGGGATAGGCAATAAATGCTGGCCCAGCCAGCGATGCACATGTCCCACAAATGAATAAGAAAAAGGGCCTATGGCCTTTTGTGATGGTTGAGTTGGTAAAAACAGCCTATTAACTAAACGTCACATGCCCAAAGGAGACAACTGGTGCATTTTCTTTTATTTATTAGTGTCACAAGTAGGCTTACATTAACATTGAAATGAAGCTACTGTAAAAATGCCCTAGTTGCCACACTCCGGGACCTGTTCAGATACACGGAGGGAGAATGTAGTATGGCCAATACTCCTAACCAGCACGTCTTTTGGACTGTGGGAGGAACCCAGAGGAAATCGCTTCTCGGCCTTTTGGCTAAGATCAAGTGTAGTCTGCGGATGCTGCACTTGGTAGTGGTCATTGGGTCACATTATAAGCTTCATATGATTCATATGAAGCAATGTTTAAAAGTGGTATCTCGGCCTTTTGGCTAAGATGCAAATGAGATCAAGCCGGGGGGGGGGGGGGCGGAGATGTCTGCCTACTCCAATCAGCTTGGCTCATGTAGATCAGGCCCAAGACAGGGTAGAGGATTGCATACCCTGTCTTGTCAGCCTGGATCGGAAATGTCTCAACTTGTTGAGACTCTGAATTGGACTTGATTTGATTGAATTGGAAAAGTATTAAAAAAAAGGAAACCCACACAGACACAGGGAGAACATGCAGACTCTGCACAGAAAGTGACCCGAGCCGCGAATCGAATCTGAGTCCCTGGTGTTGTGAGGCAACAGTGTTAACTCCTTCACTGTGCTGCCCCTTTGCTGCTCTTAACACCGAGTTATCAATTGGAACGCCTTCTGGTAATACTCTGGGTAGGATCGTACTGGCAATCAAATCGAGGATCTTTCAGATCTTGGCCACTTGGCCACTTAAAAGACAAATTCACTGGGCTATCAGATTGGCTCATGGCAAGAAATATTTAACTGCTGATATCTTCAGTACATGCATTAAAGATTCAAAATTTCCCAGGTTCATCTGTGTAATTGTACCCTTCTGCTCCGATGGAATGCTTCTGAAGTTTCATTTGCTGAACAACTGAAACCATAATTTGTGTTGTGCTTTCGGAAATATTTCACAAACTGTTAACACACTATTATTGCCTGGAGGGCAAATGATGATGATACAATGATTAATCCTTTAAATACTGTCGTGTCCTTTGATGATTTTCACACACGCACAGTTTGTGTGGAACATCTGCAAAAATGGGACATTCTGGAACATTCTATTGCTGAATGCAGGAAAGCAGAATTACTGCAACATATGGTTCCATCACAGCATTCTGCAATTCGCTAGATTTTTGGGATAAAACCAGATTTGATTCTGAATCAAAAAGTCCAAAGCCTTCTGACCATTATTCACTCAGTTTGATTTACACATGCGATATCTGTAGCTGCCTTTAAGCTTATGTTACTGAAGATTTTATGGTCCCTACTGTTCCTCTTTGTCTATCTGTCTGCTGGCCTATCAGACAAAGATTGCAGCCAGATGTTTGCTACAGAACAGTGCGACAGTTTTTGTTTTGGGAACACTGTCCCTCTACATCTGGGAACTGAGGTCAAAAGCAGCCCAGATGGATGGAATAGAGGGCGCCTCGCTCTCTGATGTGGGACTGGGAAGTACAGTATGTTCGAATATTGTTCATTCACCTCTAGGACCTGGGCTCAAATCCAAACCGCTCTAAAGAGATGAAAGTTCCTTTCTCACAGTGTCTCTCATGCATCTTAACTCTTTGGGGACAATAACAGCATTCATGCTTCAAAAAAAAACAATGAATTAGAGAATCGGAAATTCACAAAATCCAGCACTGTGGATGGCTATTCAGCCCATTGAGTCGAGCTAGCTCTTTCAAAAGGCCACCGGTTAGCCCCACTCATCCACACTTGTCCCATAAGCCTACTTTTTTCTATCCTTCAGGTATTTAAACAATACACTTTAGAAGACTTGTTTACAATTTGGCAGTGGGAATTAAGAAAAGTAGTTTTGCATCAGTGTCCAAAGATGTGCGGGTTAGGTGGATTGGCCATGTTAAACTGCACTTTAGTGTCCAAAGATGTGCGGGTTAGGTGGATTGGCCATGTTAAACTGCCCTTTAGTGTCCAAAGATGTGCAGGTTAGGTGGATTGGCCGTGTTAAATCACCCGTTAGTCTCCAAGGATGTGCGGATTGGTTGAATAACCATGCTAAATTGCCCCTTAGTGTCAAGGGGACTGGCAGAGTAAATACATGAGGTTACGGGGATAGAGCGCAGGTGGGAGTTGTTGTTGCAGGCTCAATGGGCCTAAAGGCCTCCTTCTGCACTGTAGGGATTCTATGAGTGGCTCAACAGATATTTGCACTATATGTTGTATCAGCTTTGGTTTAGTTGGTAGCACTTCTGAGCCTTTGGGTTAGAATTTGATTTGATTTGATTTATTATTACGATATGTAGAGCGAAAAGTGTTGTTTCATGCGCGAAGGTTGTGGGTTTTTATTTGATTTGATTTATTATTGTCACATGTATTGGTATACAGTGAAAAGTATTGTTTCTTGCGCGCTATACAGACAAAGCATACCATTCATAGAGAAGGAAAGGAGAGAGTGTAGAATGTAGTGTTACAGTCATAGCTAGGGTGGAGAGAAAGATCAACTTAATGCAAGGTAGGTCCGTTCAAAAATCTGATGGCAGCATGGAAGAAGATGTTCTTGAGTTGGTTGGTATGTGACCTCAGACTTTTGTATCTTTTTCCCAATGAAGAAGGTGGAAGAGAATACATATTACAGAGAAGGAGGTGCTGGAAGTCTTAAAGCGCATCAAGGTAGATAAATCCCCAGGGCCTGATGAAGTGTATCCCAGGACATTGTAGGGAGGAAATTGCGGGTCCTCTAGCCGAGATATTTGAATTATCGATAGTCACGGGTGAGGTGCCTGAAGATTGGAGGGTGGCAAATGTTGTGCCTTTGTTTAAAAAGGGCTGCAGGAAAAGCTTGGGAACTACAGCCAGTGAGCCTCGCATCTGTGGTGGGTAAATTGTTGGAAGGTATTTTGAGAGACAGGATCTACAGGCATTTAGAGATGCAAGAACTGATTAGGGACAGTCAGCATGGCTTTGTGAGTGGAAAATCATGTCTCACAAATTTGATTGAGTTTTTTGAAGGGGTAACCAAGAAGGTAGATGAGGGCAGTGCAGTTGATGTTGTCTACATGGACTTTAGCAAGGCCTTTGACAAGGTACCGCATGGTAGGTTGTTGCATAAGGTTAAATCTCATGGGATCCAGGGTGAGGTATCTGAATGGATACAAAATTGGCTTCTTGACAGAAGTCAGAGGGTGGTTGTAGAGAGTTGTTTCTCAAACTGGAGGCCTGTGACCAGCGGTGTGCTTCAGGGATCAGTGCTGGGCCCACTGTTATTTGTCATTTATATTAATGATTTGGATGAGAACATAGGCGGCACGGTTAGTAAGTTTGCAGATGACACCAAGATTGGTGGCATAGCGGACAGTGAAGAAAGTTATCTCCAATTGCAACGGGATCTTGATCAATTGGGCCAGTGGGCTGATGAATGGCAGATGGAGTTTAATTTAGACAAATGCGAGGTGATGCATTTTTGTAGATTGAACCAGGACAGGACTTACTCAGTTAATGGTAGGGCGTTGGGGAGAGCTACAGAACAAAGAGACCTAGGGGTACATGTTCATAGCTCCTTGAAAGTGGAGTCACAGGTGAACAGAGTGGTGAAGAAGGCATTCAGCATGCTTGGTTTCATCGGTCAGAACATTGAATACAGGAGTTGGGACGTCTTGTTGAAGTTGTATAAGACATTGATAAGGCCACACTTGGAATACTGTGTGCAGTTCTGGTCACCCTATTATAGAAAGGATATTATTAAACTAGAAAGAATGCAGAAAAGATTTTCTAGGATGCTACCAGGACTTGATGGTTTGAGTTATAAGGAGAGGCTGGATAGACTGGAACTTTTTTCTCTGGAGCATAGAAGGCTGAGGGGTGATCTTACAGAGGTCTATAAAATAATGAGAGGCACAGATCAGCTAGATAGTCAATATCTTTTCCCAAAGGTAGGGGAGTCTAAAACTAGAGGGCATAGGTTTAAGGTGAGAGGGGAGAGATACAAAAGTGTCCAGAGGGAAAATTTTTTCACACAGAGGGGGTGAGTGTCTGGAGCAAGCTGCCAGAGGTAGTAGTAGAGGCAGGTACAATTTTGTCGTTTAAAAAGCATTTAGATAGTTACATGGGCACAATGGGTATAGAGGGATATGGACCAAATGCGGGCAATTGGGATTAGCTTAGGGGGTTTTTTAAAAAAAAGGGCGGCATGGACAAGTTGGGCCGAAGGGCCTGTTTCCATGCTGTAAACCTCTATGACTCTGTGACTCTATAAATAGCCAATGATGATAAATGGCCCAAATCTTCCGAGCAGCAGTAATGACAGTCAGATTGCTGCGGCACTCAAAATGTCTCGTGACTCAATGCTGCTGTGAAACTTTTCAAGTCTGGCTGTCAAAGAAATGCAGAGTGCATCTTCATTTAGGGAACTGTGTCAGAGTAGAGTGGGGACAAGGCAGGACATGCCCCCTTTTTACTGCACTAGCTGCAGTATGGTAAGTTTTAATGTCCAGTCTGGACGTTAGTGAGTGGATGAGTAAATGGATGAATGGATTAATGATTGAGTGAGTGAATGAGTGGGATGGGTTCATGGGTAGGTACATGGGTGAGGGGGTTGATGGGTAGTGTTATATATTAGAACTGTTATAAGTGGTTACAGGTTGCTTTAAGAGCTGATCACATGATTTGATGGTGATCTCATTAGGGTGTTGCAGAGGCTGCTGTTGTACTTTTAGTTTGTATTCTGTACAAAGACCTCCGAGAATAGATCTGTCGTTAGTTTGAAGCTCCGTGTGCTAATCACATTCTTTTCTTTTTGTTAAATCCCAAAACCCCAACATAGTTAGGACATCACAGGGAGGCAGGTGAGTGGTGATGTGGGTGAGGTAGGTATGTGGGTAAATGTATAGATAGGTGAGGTAATAGTTGGGTGAGTTAGTAAACGGATCGGAGGGGTCGGCAGGGGTGGTGGCCAGGTTGGGTCGGTGGGTAGTCTGGCCTGGTCGGGATTGTAGATAAATCAGGGGTCAGACAGGCTGCTCTGGGAGTTGGTTGGGTTGAGGAGGGTATCCAGGTTGCCGGTGGTCAGAGGGTACAAAGAACAAAGAACAATACAGCACAGGAACAGGCCCTTCGGCCCTCCAAGCCCGCGCCGCTCCCCGGTCCAGGATTGAATCCTGAATCCAGGATCCCCGCCCAATTTTCCAGCCTATCTACATACCAATATCCTATCCACCGAGCTGTCCCTCACAGCTACGATGCTTTGTTCATCACAACCTATTAACTCACCCCCACCCCCCCATTCCAGACCATGTGATCTCCAGGGAGAGGCGAAAACCCAGAGTGAAAACCCCAGGGCCAATATGGGGAAAAAAAATCTGGGAAATTCCTCTCCGACCCCCTGAGGCGATCGAAACGAGTCCAGGAGATCACACTGGCCCTGATCGGAAAATGCTTCCCAACCCTAGTCATTTGGGGGGAGTGGTATTCGGATGTTCAAGGGTGCAGTGAGGGAATCCGGAGGTTAGTTGCGTAGTTAGCTAGAAGTTAGACTGGGCTTTAATCTGTCTAACATTTCCTGGGTAATTACCCAGGTAAGTACCACAGAACTGTCTGAAGCCTCCGAGTCAAAGATATTTATGGAGGGTGCCAGGGAGCAGGGAAACTTTCCAGGCAATTCCTACAAAGGCCCATGTGGACTTCCACGGGGTCCAGGCACACATCTTCATTTCCTTTGACCTAATGTGTTGTAGTAACGTGTCATAAAGACTTCATATTTGTTCTCCAGTTATACTGCCTGAACTAGTGTGACAGTAAGGCCATTGTAATTGGCTTTCATGTTACTGGATTAGGGATGTCCAAAGTACTTTCCAGTCAAGAACATACTTCCGAAGTATTGTCATGATTGAAATGAAGGAATTGTGGCAGTCAATACAAACATTCACTCCCTCCACTACTGATGCACAGTGGCAACCGTGTGTACCATCTACAAGGTGCACTGCAGCAACTCTCCAAGGCTCCTTGAGCAGCACCTTCCAAACCCATGATTGCTACCATCTAGTAGGTACTGTGGGTGTACCTACAACTCATGGACTGCAGCGGTTCAAGAAGGCAGCTCACCGCCACCTTCTGAAGGGATGGACAGTAAATGGTGGCCTAGCCAGTGATGCCCCACATCCCATGAATGAATTAAAAAGAAACTCCCACAATGTGACAGATGGCCAGGTAATCGATTTCAGCAATGTTAGTTGAAGGGTGAATGTTGGGCAGGGTATCAAAGATAACTTGCCTGCTCTTCTTCGAAATGTTGCCAAGGGATCTTTTCTGCCACCTGAATGGCAGCATTTGGCAGTGTTTCATCTGAAAGATGATAGTGCAACTCTCCTTCAGTGCTGCAATGGAATGTCAGCCTTGATTTTCGTAGAATCACAGAAACTCTATAGTGCAGAAGAAGGCCACTCGGCCCATCAAGTCTGCACTGACAACAATCCCACCCCAGGCCCTATCCCCACAACCCCACACATTTGCTCCACCAATCCCACTAACCTACACATTCCAGGACACCAGGGGAAATTTAGCTTGGCCAATCAACCTAACCCGCATATCTATGGACTGTGGGAGGAAACTGGAGCACCCGGAGGCAACCCAAGCAGACAATGTGCAAACTCCACACAGACAGTGACCCAAGCTGGGAATTGAACCTGGGTCCCTGGAGCTGTGAGGCAGCAGTGCTAATCACTGTGCCACTGTGCTGCCTAATTGGAAATCATCCAATTACCTAATAACATCTAGCACGAATCAAGATGTGAATCAAAAGTAAAAGAAGCTGCATTCACATAGCACCTTTCATGACCTCAAAATGTTTCACAGCCAATGAAGAAGTTTTGAAGTGTGGTCAGTAAGTGGTGAATGACAAGTAGATCAACTGGGGTATAGAAAGCAAATGGTGCTAAAAATAACTAACTTGTGGTTCACTTCTGTACTCGAAACTAGCCTGCTGCAAACACAAAGAACTGAAGTAAATGTCACTACTGGCCCATAGGAAGTGCTGAGGCAGTTCAACTCAGAATTTCATAACAGTGGAGGCAGTTTGGTCCATTGGTGCTGTTCTAGCTCTCTGACACATATCCACTTAACCCCATTCTCCTGCCCTTTCCCTTGTTGTTTTTTTCATGTCACTATGTCCTGACCACCTCTTATCTGAAATGAACCTCCTCTAACTCTTAACTAGGCTGCGCTGCATATAGAGTCGTAGAGGTTTACAGCATGGAAACAGGCCCTTCGGCCCAACTTATCCATGCCATCCTTTTTTTTAAAACCCCTAAGCTAATCCCAATTACCCGCATTTGGCCCATGTCCCTCTATAGCCAACGTACCCATGTAACTATCTAAATGCTTTTTAAAAGACAAAATTGTACCCAACTCTACTACTACCTCTGGCAGCTTGTTCCAGACACTCACCACCCTCTGAGTGAAAAAATTGCCCCTCTGGACACTTTTGTATCTCTCCCCTCTCACCTTAAACCTGTGCCCTCTAGTTTTAGACTCCCCTACCTTTGGAAAAAGAAGGTGGTTTGGAGGTGATGTAGAATCAAGATCAGCTAGAGCAAAGTTAGAGCTGCAAATATTGCCTGCCAAAAATGGGAAAACTCTGAGTCAAGTTCATGGAGAAAAGTTCAGTCGAAGGTCCAATGGGTTGAGGTTCCTGATGCAGCACCGAGTCACTGAGCCAGATAGATCGGGAGGGCCAAATGTAAATGCATCAGCTGAATTCAGCTACAATGCTCCAGTGGGTCTGAGCCCTCTGGCCTAGGGTGGGAATATGTCACAGGGCTCTTGTTCCTGACCACTATCTGAGCGTCTGTGCCGGTAAAGTTGTGTTGATTGTGGGCGAGCACTCAAATCAGTTTTCCGTCTGACACCATGGGCTGGATTTACAAAATGAAATGGGGAACCTGGCACCAGGATGATTTCCAGATCCCAGCCCTGTGGCACCACAGCGTCGCTTGCACAACACTACTTTGGAATGTAAATCTCTAATTTGGGGAATGTGAGCTCAGCGCCCATTTAATCACTGGGAAGTCTTCAAGAGAGGATGGCACCTGTACAAGAAGGACGGGTTACACCTAAACTGGAGGGGCACGAATATCCTAGCTGGGAGTTTTGCTAGTGCGGTTCGGGTGGATTTAAACTAATGTGGCAGGGGGGTGGGGATCAGAACAATAGGCCAATAAGCATCAAGGCTGGGGACGAGGTTGGGGCCAAGACAAGGCTATCTTAAGAGGAAGAGCATTCTGGGGGAGGATGGCCTCAGTGGGCCTGGAGGTTTGGAGTGCATCTGCTTCAATGCAAGGAGCGTCACGGGCAAGACAGACGAGCTTAGAGCCTTAATGCTTGCGCGGAACTTGGATGCGGTTGCAGTGACGGAGACTTGGTTAAAAGAAGGACAGGACTGGCAGCTGAATATTCCGGGGTATAAGTGTTTTAGGCGAGACAGAGGAGGGGCTAGGAGAGGTGGGGGAGTAGCAATGCTGGTTAGGGAGCATATTACAGCGGTACAGAGGGTGGACAATTTGGAAGGGTCAGGTAACGAGTCACTGTGGGTGGAGCTCAGAAACAGGAAGGGCGCAGTCACTATGCTGGGGGTATACTACAGGCCTCCCAACAGCCCACGGGAAGTTGAGGAACGGATATGTAAGGAGATTCTGGACAGGTGCAGAAAAAATAGGGTTGTTGTAGTGGGAGACTTCAATTTCCCTCACATAGACTGGAAATTGCTTAGGGCTGGGGGCCTGGATGGGGAAGAATTTATAAAATGCGTACAGGAAGGTTCTTTGGAACAATATGTTGACAGTCCAACTAGAGAGGGGGCTATACTGGACCTAGTACTGGGGAATGAGCCTGGTCAGGTCATCAAAGTTTCAGTGGGGGAACATGTGGCAAATAGTGACCACAATTCTGTAAACTTTAGGATGGTGATGGAAAAAGATGAGTGTTGTCCTATGGGTAAGGTGCTGAATTGGGGGAAGGCTAACTACAGCCGGATTAGGCAGGATTTGGTGGCTGTTGATTGGGAGAGGCTGTTCGAGGGTAAATCCACATCTGGCATGTGGGAGTCTTTTAAGGAGCAGTTGATAGGACTGCAGGACAGGCATGTGCCTGTAAAGAGGAAGGATAGGAAAGGTAGGATTCGAGAGCCGTGGATAACCAGTGAAATTGTGGGTCTAATCAAAAAGAAAAAAGAGGCATACATGAGGTCCAGGCAGCTAAAAACAGATGGAGCACTGGAGGAATACAGAGAAAGTAGAAAATAACTCAAACAGGGAGTTAGAAGGGCAGAAAGGGGTCACGAAATGTCCTTGGCAGACAGGATTAAGGAGAATCCTAAGGCATTTTATACATACGTTAGGAACAAGAGGGTTGTTAGGGAAAGAATCGGACCTCTCAGGGACAAAGGAGGGGAATTATGCTTAGAACCAAAGGAAGTAGGTGAGATCCTAAATGAATACTTTGCATCAGTATTCACAAAGGAGAGGGACATGTTGACTGGTAGTGTCTCAGAGAGATGTGTTGACCCGTTAGAAAAAATCTCAATTACAAGGGAGGAAGTGTTAGGTTTGTTAGGAAACATTAAGACAGACAAATCCCCAGGGCCGGATGGCATCTATCCTAGACTCCTCAGGGAGGCAAGAGATGAAATTGCTGGGCCTCTAACAGAAATCTTTGTCTCTTCACTGGACACAGGTGAGGTCCCAGAGGATTGGAGGATAGCGAATGTGGTCCCGTTATTTAAGAAGGGTAGCAAGGATAGCCTGGGTAATTATAGGCCGGTGAGCTTGACGTCCGTGTTAGGGAAATTGTTGGAGAAGATTCTTAGAGATAGGATATATGCGCATTTAGAACTGAATAATCTCATTAGCGATAGACAGCATGGTTTTGTACGAGGGAAGTCATGCCTCACAAATTTGGTTGAGATTTTTGAGGACGTGACAAAAACGATTGACGAGGGAAGGGCCGTGGATGTCGTCTATATGGATTTTAGTAAAGCGTTTGACAAGGTCTCTCATGGCAGGCTGGTGCAAAAGGTTAAATCTCACGGGATAAAATGTGAGCTAGCTAGATGGGTGGAGAACTGGCTTAGCCATAGAAGACAGAGGGCAACAGTGGAGGGGTCTTTTTCCGGTTGGAGGTCTGTGACTAGTGGTGTTCCGCAGGACTCTGTACTGGGACCTCTGCTGTTTGTGATATATATAAATGATTTGGAAGAAGATGTAGCTGGTGTGATCAGTAAGTTTGCAGACGACACAAAGATTGCTGGAGTTGCGGATAGTGATGAACATTGTCAGAGAATACAGCAGGATATAGATAGGCTGGAACATTGGGCGGAGAAATGGCAGATGGAATTTAATCCAGATAAATGCGAAGTGATGCATTTCGGTAGATCTAATGTAAGGGGGAGCTATCCAATAAATGGCAGAACCATCAGAAGTATAGACACACAGAGGGACCTGGGTGTACAAGTCCACAGATCCTTAAAGGTGGCAGCACAGGTGGAGAGGGTGGTGAAGAAGGCATATGGCATGCTTGCCTTTATTGGACGGGGCATAGAATATAAAATATAAAATATAAAAGTTGGCATATTATGTTGCAGCTGCATAGAACGTTGGTTCGGCCACATTTGGAATACTGCGTCCAGTTCTAGTCGCCACACTACCAGAAGGACATGGAGGCTTTGGAGAGAGTACAGAAAAGGTTTACCAGGATGATGCCTGGTATGGAGGGTCTTAGCTATGAGGAGAGATTGGGTAAACTGGGGATGTTCTCCCTGGAAAGACGGAGGATGAGGGGCGACCTAATAGAGGTGTATAAAATTATGAAGGGCATAGATAGGGTGAACAGTGGGAAGCTTTTTCCCAGGTCAGAGGTGACGAACACAAGGGGTCACAGGTTCAAGCTGAGGGGGGCAAGGTTCAACACAGATGTCAGGGGGACGTATTTTACACAGAGGGTGGTGGGGGCCTGGAATGCACTGCTAAGCAAGGTGATTGAGGCGGACACGCTGGGATCGTTTAAGACTTATCTAGACAGCCACATGAACAAACTGGGAATAGAGGGATACAAACGAATGGTCCAGTTGGGCACATGAGCGGCGCAGGCTTGGAGGGCCGAAGGGCCTGTTCCTGTGCTGTATTGTTCTTTGTTCTTTGTTCTTAACGGTGGTATCTCCAGGATGCAGGAGCTGCATGTCATGCACGAGTGTCAAAGGCAGGTGGCAGCCATGATGGGGCCTACTGCTGCTGCTGGGCACATTACATAAACACTCACAAAAATAAGGCCAAATGAGAGGTAAGGCTCACAATTTGGCGTCGGATCCTCGAGGAGTCTGACACCTTTCACTGAGTATTGTGGGCGGCATGGTGGCACAGTGGGTTAGCAGTGCTGCCTCACAGTGCCAGGTTCGATTCCGGCCTTGGGTCACTGTCTGTGTGGAGTTTGCACATTCTCCCCGTGTCTGCGTGGGTTTCCTCTGGGTGCTTTGGTTTCTTTTCACAGTTCAAAGAGGGTTAGGCTGATTGGCCATGCTCAATTGACCCATAGGGTCAGGGGGACTAGCTAGGGTAAATATGTGGAGCTACAGGGATAGGGCCTAGGTGGGATTGTGGTCGGTGCAGACTCGATGGGCTGAATGGCTTCCTTCTGCACTGTAGGATTCTATGATTACTAAAAACTTACACTTCTCCCTGTCAATTTGCACTGAACAGTTTGAATTCATCAAATTCACATTTGAAAATTGCTTTCTCGCCCTCCCTGGCACATTGTGGGTCAGTAACTGGGGGTCTCCCACCACCCCACACCGCCACCTTCCCTTTGAAAATCAGAGCCTGTCCCAGAGGAGGCAGGATCCAGAGGTGCCTGGGAAGACAATTTTTAAAGCTCGCTGACACCCCATTCCAGGCCCCATTGTCAATTGAAAACGCAGCCCCAGAAGCAGACAATCAGCTTTGCTCGGATTCAGCTACATCTCTCCAGTCCCCTCTAGTGGCCACTCTGCAAAACACCATACAGTATTTCAGCCCAGTCACTTAACCGAAAAATGAAATGGAATTGTGTGCAATGCAAATAAATAATCAATCCTATCCAGATGATTCGGGCCCTTTGTACTGCTTTCTTTGCGCTGTCAGTTAGTTAATACTTGAAAGTGGAGTCACAGGTGGACAGAGTGGTGAAGAAGGCATTCAGCATGCTTGGTTTCATCGGTCAGAACATTGAATACAGGAGTTGGGACGTCTTGTTGAAGTTGTACAAGACATTGGTAAGGCCACACTTGGAATACTGTGTACAGTTCTGGTCACCCTATTATAGAAAGGATATTATTAAACTAGAAAGAGTGCAGAAAAGATTTACTAGGATGCTACCGGGATTTGATGGCTTGGGTTATAAGGAGAGGCTGGATAAACTGGGACTTTTTTCTCTGGAGCGTAGGAGGCTGAGGGGTGATCTTATAGAGGTCTATAAAATAATGAGGGGCACAGATCAGCCAGGCAGTCAATATCTTTTCCCAAAAGTAGGGGAGTCTAAAACTAGAGGGCATAGGTTTAAGGTGAGAGGGGAGAGATACAAAAGTGTCCAGAGGGGCAATTTTTTCACACAGAAGGGGTGGTGAGTGACTGGAACAAGCTGCCAGAGGTAATAGTAGAGGCGGGTGCAATGTTGTCTTTTAAAAAGCATTTAGATAGTTACATGGGTACGATGGGTATAGAGGGATATGGGCCAAATGCAGGCAATTGGGATTAGCTTAGGTGTTTAAAAAAAAGGGTGGCATGGACAAGTTGGGCTGAAGGGCCTGTTTCTATGCTGTAAACCTCTATGACTCTATGACTTATATTATTTATTATATTCCAACTCAGGTTGTCAGCAGGTAAACATACAAGAGCTGCGGATTTTGTGTAAATTGCAGGATCTACGACTGAACAAGAATGGTTTGCTGAATAGCTCTGAAACACTTTGATTCCAAGCAATGCCTTTGAACCTGGGGCTGCAAGTTGGTGGATTGGTCAAAATCAGCTCCGTGTTTCTGGAGTATGTGGAGTGTGCACCCGCAGCTTGGAATCCACACTTTCAGAGAGATATCCAGCTTATAGAGAGAGTGCAAAGACATGTTACCAGGAAAACAGAAAACGTGAAGGGAATCCCTTATGAGGAGCGCTTAAGAATCCTTGGATTACAATTTTTAGAGAAGAGAAGACTGTTTTTTTTATCTGAGGGAAGTTTATAAATTGATTCATGGACTATCTTAAAGCTTGAACAGTTTGTTACTGCAAATTACAATATTTCGCGTAGTCATCAACCCAACTTGTCCATGCCGCCCTTTTTTTAAACCCCCAAGCTAATCTCAATTGCCTCCATCTTATCCATGTAACTGTCTAAATGCTTTTTAAAAGACAACATTGTACCCGCCTCTACTACTACCTCTGGCAGCTTGTTCCAGACACTCACCACCCTCTGTGTGAAAGAATTGCCCCTCTGGACATTTTTGTATCTCTCTCCTCTCACCTTAAACCTCTGCCCTCTAGTTTTAGACTCCCCTACTTTTGGGAAAAGATATTGACTATCTAGCTGATCTGTGCCCCTCATTATTTTACAGACCTCTGTAAGGTCACCCCTCAGCCTCCTACGCTCCAGAGAAAAAAAGTCCCAGTCTATCCAGCCTCTCCTTATAACCCAAACCACCAAGTCCCAGTAGCATCCTAGTAAACCTTTTCTCCACTCTTTCTAGTTCACATCTGACATTCACAAATTTTTGTTTTCACATCGAATTGATGATACTTGTAATGCTTTGTCCGATTTTGTTGTGAATGCTGAAAATGTAGTAACTTTTAGATGATTTGTCAGGAAAGTGTGATTTCTATGTATTTATTGCCTGACGTTGTTCATAGAATAGAAGTTCATAGAATCCCTACAGTGCAGAAGGAGGCCATTCGGCCCATCAAGTCTGCACCAACCACAATCCCACCCAGGCCCCATTCCTGTAACCCCACACAATTACCCTGCCAGTCACCCTGACACTAGGGTCAATTTAGCATGGCCAATCAACCTAACCCGCACATCTTTGGACTGTTTTTGTTTTTAATACTGTGCCTATGTGCTTTGCACTGTGTGGCAATAAAGATAAGCAAATAACGTTCTGCCATTTTGTCAAATAAATGAATAAAAACATATGATGGAAAAGAAGTTGCGTCTGCCCCAACATGACCCGAGTAGTGGAATTACAGGCTGGTTTAAAGATAACGAGGCTATTTTTAACTCTCAGCAATTGTTTCTAACTTTGTAATATTGAATCAGGATGCCCGTTATAAAACCCTGGCCACATTTCATTTCCATTGAAGTCAGCGAAACAGAACATCAGCAAAGAAAAGTGTTCAATCCGTTATTTCCCGTTTCATGCTATTGCCCAAGGTCAAAATGAGCCCAATGAGTATGGCGCATTGCGTAAAAGTTCAGTACCATCAGAGGATGCAGAGTTACTTTGGTTAGATGCTGAACGGTATATTGGTTGGATGGATCTGCTGCCTAATAATTGGGAGTTTTTGCCCTGTTGTAGAAATTTCTCTCTTTGGTTGCTGGGGCCATTGAATGCTGTAAAACCCTCATCAGCAATTGAGCAAATGTTGACAAGGTGTATTTTCTGATTAACGATGACAGTGAGAAAATTACTCACATGTGGAAAGTAAGCCACTTTGGGCCCCATCCCCAACCTTTGCTGATCCCGTACAAATTTCTTCATGTTACGCAGTACGCATCCTGGCGACCTCTTTGAATACAAGAGGCCTGTGCGGCTCCGTGACATTGTCCACTTGGCCCACTTGCCCACTGAGCCATAAGGAGACTCCTAATGACACATTTCCAATGTTCTTTATTTTATTCCCGGAAGCAACCCAGACTCATCAAGCCTGGAGACGGAGGCTCACAGCTCATAGATTACTATTACATTAGGTGACATCTAAATGACAGTATTTGAAAGAAACGGAAGACCAGAATTTCCAAATTGTAAAGTATAGACCTTGACCAGACGTGTAAATATATGATTGTCAGTGTACAGCAGTTTGCTAAAACCACAGAGGCTTCTTTGCTGTCAGTGCTGACACATGCTTACCAAATTACTTTACTGTGGTAGTGACAGGGCTGAAATTCCTGTCCTCCTTAAACAGTAATCCAGAAGGAAGTAATACCATGTCAGTTTACAGCTAATGACTCCCTTCCTGCACTCACTGTACCCTGGGGCCAGCAGACTTCCTGAAGCACTTTGCAACAGCTTAACCCTTTCATTAACCTGTAGGTGGGTAGGAACAAAGCAGCTTCCAGGACAGTGGGAACATTACACTACTATCTGCGAAACACTCTGTGAGCAAAGCCATGAAATAGACGTGCTCAAGAAAAGATGCTTGAATCTTGTGGGGACCCATAGTAACCAGTCCGAAAGAGGTGCTGGTTAGGTGCATTGGCCATGCTAAATTCACCCTCAGCGTATCAGAACAAGCGCCAAAGTGTGGCGACTAGGGGATTTTCACAGTAACTTCACTTTGATTTGATTTGATTTATTATTGCCACATGTATTAACATAAAGTGAAAGGTATTGTTTCTTGCGTGCTATACAGACAAAACATACCGTTCATAGAGAAGGAAACAAGAGAGTGCAAAATGCAGTGTTACAGTAATAGCTAGGGTGTAGAGAAAGATCAACTTAATGCAAGGTAAGTCCATTCAAAAGTCTGACAGCAGCAGGGAAGAAGCTGTTCTTGAGTTGGTTGGTACGTGACCTCAGACTTTTGTATCTTTTTCCTGAAGGAAGAAGGTGGAAGAGAGAATGTCTGGGATGCACGGGGTCCTTAATTATGCTGGCTGCTTTTCCGAGGCAGCGGGAAGTGTAGACAGAGTCAATGGATGGGAGGCTGGTTTACGTGATGGATTGGGCTACATTCACGACCTTTTGTAGTTCCAATGTTAATGTATTCAGAGAATCGAGAAATCCCTCCAGTACAAAAGGAGGCCATTCGGCCCATCAAGTCTGTATCGACCACAATCCCACCCTATTCCATTTACCTGCTAACCCCCAGACACTAGGGTCAATTTGGCATGGCCAATCAATATAACCTGCACATCTTTGGATAGTGGGAGAAAACCAGAACACCCGGAGGAAACCCACTCAGATATGGGGAGAATGTGCAAACTCCACACAGACAGTGACCCGAGACTGGAATTGAACTGGGACCCTGATGCTGTGAGGCAGCAGTGCTAACCACTGTGCCACCATGCCGCCCGCCTACTTGTGACACTAATAAATAAACATCAAACATATTAGAACATCTTTTTTTGTGAAGTTAGAATACCTGATCTTTTAGAAGAATTACAATCGGCACCAATTTTATTTGGTACCATTAGTATAGAAAAATTTCACCTCAGGACAAATATCTCAATAAGGAGGGGTGACTAAAATCATAGTCAAAGGGCACAGTTTTAAGATAGGCCTCAAAAGGTAGGTGGAGAGGCAGTGAAGTTTAGAAAGAGAACTTGTCGCGTTTAGGGCCCAGATGACAGAAAACACTCAGAAGAACATCAGGTTGAAAAAGAGGCCAGTATTTCAGGAATGCAGAGTTGTCAGAGAGCTGTAGGCTTGCAGAAGGTTACAGGAAGAGGCCACGCACACACTTAGAGATGGAGCAGGAATTGGGCTGGGTGTTTGAGGTGAATCAAACGCTAAATTCTCTCTCTTACCCCTCCCCCATCCCCACTCCCCTTTCTCTCCTCCCCCTTCAACCCATTGGGCCTCATCCCACTCACCATCTGATCTTGGCAGTGTGAAGATGCAATTTTAAAGTTTATTTATTAGTGTAACCTCTGGGCTCCAGCCAGATACCACACCATCAGGGTGTTCAGGAGGCAGGAAGTGAGAAGCAGCAGCTGTCCTATAGATGGGTACCAAATTTTGAGAGGTAGGACACTACGAGTGGACACCAAAGGAATGATCGCTGAAGGCAAGACAAGCTGTAGGGAGGAGGGGATCCAAGGAAAGGAGATTGAGGCCAACCTTTCCCTTGTTGAGTTTGTTTTTTCGTGTCACAAGTAGACTTACATTAACACTGCAATGAAGTTACTGTGAAAATCCTCTAGTCGTCACACTCCGGCACCTGTTCAGGTACACTGAAGGAGAATTTAGCATGGCCAATGCATCTAACCAGCACGTCCTTGGAGTGTGGGAGGAAACCGGAGTACACGGAGGAAACCCACGCAGACACGGGGAAAACGTGCAGACTCCGTACAGACAGAAACCCAAGCCTGGAATCGAACCCGGGTCCCTAGCGCTGTGAGGCAGCAGTGCTAACCGCTGTGCTACCGTGCCACCCTGAAGAGCCTCGCTGCTTATCCTGACCCCAGAATCCGCCTCCATCTTTTGTTATCGAATCTGCTTCTGACAGCAAAGCCAAAAAAGATCAGGCCAGAGTTAAAATTGCAGAAGAGAGGCCTGATGATGTCATCAGACATTGTGAGATCCCACAGCAGGTAAGTCACCCGGTCAATTTTAACACCACTGGTTCTGCTGGGTGGTTAGGGTTAAAATTGCCCCTGAGATTTCATCTACTAATATACTGGTTTTCAAACTGGGGTCCACGTGGAAGACCAGAAAAAATAAACACCAGTTTTCTTGAATTAAAACACTTTTTTTATGCTGCCCTTTCATTTTGCAAATATTGTATAGTATTATAATTTAATTGTGGGGGTCCATGTCTAATCCATTTGAAAAGGGGTCCTTCAATCGAAATGGTTTGAGAACTACTGCACTAATATCATGAAAAGGAATTTCTAGGCTTTAAGAAGAATTACAATTTAATCAAAAATTGTGACCATGAAGTGGGAATGGAGCTATGAGCCATTTAGCGGTCTAGGTGAAAGAGTTAGAAGGGTTCAAAAAGTGATTGTAGAATCTTTTGCCCTCAATGTGATGATGTAATCCATACTGAGATGTGCCATTGTGTCATCGGAACACTCGAAAGTTTCTTGTGTCTGAGACTGATTGTTGTGACATGAATGGTACTTTGCTTTTCACCTTTTCTGTAACCCCAAGCTTAAAGAGAGCGTCTCCTTTGAAAAAAGTGACAGCACACAGGAGGAAGAGGTCAGGCTGCACAAAGGGCCTACAGATGCATGGAGTCCCCTCTGTGTACAGCCATTTCCACAGAGCATCATGTAGCCTGAAGCTACTTACAGTATTATCAGGTCAAACAAATATTAGCTCCCACCCTCCCATGGAGCAGATTTGACCTTTTGTTTGTCTAACCACAGCTTAGAGTTTCGAGCCCAGCCTGAGTCAAAGGGCCCAATGGAAAGGGATTTGTACGTTTGAAAAGACGCCATTGTCCTCACAAAGACCACAGACATGAGTGAGTTTGAAGGCCTTTCTTATACTGGATTTACTTTGATGGCACGCTGTCTACTACTAGCGTGCGTCTCTTCCATCATTAATGCCATTCTTCGACCTCTGAACAATAGGGAAAATGCAGGGCAGGTCTACGTAGGATGTATTTTTTTTTCTTCAGTCAAGGGGTGTGGGCCTCAGTGGCAAGGCCACCATTTATTGCTCATCTCTAATTGCCCTTGAGAAGCTGGTGATGAGCTGCCTTCTTGAATCACCGCAGTCCGAGTGGTGTAGGCACACCCACAGTGCTCTTAAATAGCAGTGAATCACTTTGAATTGACATCCATAAGTAGGCCATTTAGCCCATGAGATCTGTGCTCATGTTTGGGGTCTACATAAATGTCCTCTCACACAACTTCACCGAACCCCGTCAACATATCCTTCCATTCATTTTCTCCTCAAGTACTTACCTAGTTTCGTCATGAAGGCATCAATGTAATTCACCACAGCTACTCTATGTAGTGATGACAGGCTGGCATGGTGACACAGTGGTTAGCACTGCTGCCTCAGTGCTCCAGGGACCTGGGTTCAATTCCGGTCTTGGGTGACTATCTATGTGGAGTTTGCACGTTCTCCCCATGTCTGCGTGGGTTTCCTTCCACACTCCGAAGATGTGCAGACTAGGTGGATTAGGTGGATGGTAAATACATAGGATTATGGGGATAGGGCGGGGGAGATGGCCTGGGTAAGATACTCTGTCAGAAAGTCGGTCAGATCGATGGGTCGAATGGCGTCTTCTACACTGTAGGGATTCTATGATTCTATGTGAGTTCCACATTCTAACCATTTTCTGAATAAATATGTTCCTCCTGAATTCCCCATTGGATTTATAAGGGATTTCTTATATGTATGGCTGCTATTTGTGTTATCTCATGAGCTGCTGTTGGCTGAATGATCAAGTCTATCAGTCAAGCACAGTGCTGACATGTGGTGTAAAATGGTGCATTCAACCAAACCAACTCATGGCCGCAGCGACCTCAATGCTAATTAATGCACCAAGTATGATCATCCCAGACCAGCTGGAGCCAAACAAAATTGCAGGGTAATTGAGAGAAGGATTTTTTATATTGTTATGAAGATTAGTATGATCTCACCACTTACACAAGGCAGCACGGTAGCACAGTGGCTAGCACTGCTGCTTCACAGCATCGGGGACCCAGGTTCGATTCCTGCCTTGGGTAACTGTCCGTGTGGGTTTTCTCCGGGTGCTCCGGTTTCCTCTCACAGTCCAAAGATGTGCTGGTTAGGTGGATTAGCCATGCTCACTTGCCCCTTAGTGTCCAAAGATGTGCAGGTTAGGTGGTTTGGCCATGCTAAATTGCCCCTTAGTGTCCCAGGATGTGTAGGTTAGGGGGATTAACGGTGTAAATACATTGGGTTACAGGGACGGGGCTTGGGTAATATGCTCCGTCAAAGGGTTGGTACAGACTCTATGGGCTGAATGGCCTCCTCTGCACTGTGGGGATCCTATGATTCTATGATACATCTGGAACAGCCACCTAGGTTGGGCAAATAGCAATAACCATTTACCAGAGTCCGAGGACTGAACAACAAGGCCTCTGCTTATGACACACGCTAAGCACGTCAACTACTTGTCTTTTTAAATGGATAAATCAAACATCCTGATTCATTCTGTGTCCAGTTAAAAAAAGACAGAGGCCGGAATTTTACTGTGCTGCCCGCCACACGAATCGGAGCGGGCGAGGGGCGGACCATGGAAAGGTCCATTTGACCTCGGGCGGGATTGTACAGTTTTGGGGTGAGCTCCATTTGACCTCATAGAACCATAGAAACCCTACAGTACAGAAAGATGCCATTCGGCCCATCGAGTCTGCACCGACCACAATCCCACCCAGGCCCTACCCCCATATCCCTATATTTCCCACTAATTCCTCTAACCTACACATCTCAGGACACTAAGGGGCAATTTTTAGCATAGCCAATCAACCTAACCCGCACATCTTTGGACTGTGGGAGGAAACTGGAGCACCCGGAGGAAACCCACGCAGACACAAGGAGAATGTGCAAACTCCACACAGACAGTGACCCAAGCTGGGAATCGAACCCAGGTCCCTGGAGCTGTGAAGCAGCAGTGCTAACCACTGTGCTACCGTACCTCGGGCGGGATTGTACAGTTTTGGGGTGAGCGGGGCTGTAAAATTCCACCCAGAGACTCATGAAGAAGATGCTGCCCCAGATTTGCTGCAATTGGTCAAAGATCGGTATTGATATCTTTCTCCATTCCCATTCTCCCTGAGTACCTTCGACCACAAATCCATCAGGCAGTGGTTTGCATGTAACATCCTAGAGAACCTGCTGGAAAAGGAGATGGTGGATTCTGTACGATGGTTCCCTGAGCAGACTGTCAAAGTCATCGGGCAGAACGCCTCATCACCAGAATTTTCAAACAAGCACCAAACCTGGCTTGGTCGGTGGTGAGAAAGAGTCTTCGCCGTCACATCCTTCCTACACGCTAGGAAGCCCACCTCATCTGCAAGCTGTCCTTGAAGTGATTGTGGTGAGGAAAAGACAGTTGTCCACCTCCTTGTGGAATGTGTCTTTGCAATGAAGGTCTGGAGAAAGATGAGGTGGTTTTTGTTGAGGTTCATCCCGAGCAGCTCTATGACGCAGGGCTTTGTGTTCTATGGGTTGTTGCCAGGGAATCACACCGAGACAAACATCAGTTGTGATTGGAGGATTGGCAACTCGGTGAAAGACACTCTTTGATCACCTGAAACCTTTTGGTTTTCCAATGCAAAGTGCAGTCCCCAACTGAGTGTTGCAGTCTGGTACATTCCAAAGCTCAGGACTATGTGCTGAGGGATGTACTAAAGCTTGGGGCAGCTGCTGTGGAGGTGCGATAGGGGGAAGGTCACTGTCTAAGACCTTTCAGCCATAGTGCACTGAGGGGAGGGGAATTGTATAGAAGCCCCTCAAGCTACATTTGGGCGGCATGGTAGCACAGTGGTTAGCACTGCTGCCTCACAGCTCCAGTGACCTGAGTTCGATTCCCGGCTTGGGTCACTGTCTGTGTGGAGTTTGCACACTCTCCCCGTGTCGGCATGGGTTTCCTCCGGTGCTCCGGATTCCTCCCACAGTCCAAAGATGTGTGGGTTAGGTGCATTGGCCATGCTAAATTGTCCTGGAATGCATAGGTTAGAGGGATTAGCAGGGTAAATTTGTGGGGTTATGGAGATAGGGCTTAGGTGGGATTGTTGTTGGTGAGAACTCGATGGGCTGAATGGCCTCCTTCTGCACCGTAGGGATTCTATGATTCTCCGATACATGACTCACATTGAATGTATATGGTGATTATTACATGTGTCACAATTGTATGGAAGCATCTCAGAGTGCAACTTGATCTGGGTAGACAATTTAAATATGTTTGCACTTTTTGTAAAGACCATTTTGAAATGTTTGTAAAGTTATTTTGATTGAACTGAAGGACCTCAAAATGCAACATGATCTCGGTCAAAAACGTGAATACAATTGCACTTTCTGTGATGGACATTTGGAAATGTCTGCAATGTTCTTTCAGATATTTTACGAATAAAGTATATTTTTGCAATAAAAGTAAAGTCTCTAAAAAATGATGCACTGTTTGGATCAGGGATCAAATCTGGAATATGTCTTTGAGACACTGGGGCAGAGAGAAACTTGTTAAATGTAACCAGAGATTCCATGTTTGGATGGCATGGGATATCAGACTCAGCTACGGTGCACACATAGGTTGAACATCCTGCTGATGTTTGCTTGGGGTGGAGGGGTTAACATTTGAGGAATAATCACTTGACCGGGTAATGGTGGCTATCGATGCCATGGAAACATCCCTCAGCAAGGGCGGTACAGTGGCACAGTGGTTAGCATTGCTGCCTCACAGTGCCGGGGAGCCAGGTTGATTGGCCATGCTAAATTCCCTCTTAGTGTGAGAGGGATTAGTGGGGTAAATACGTGTTGCTGCGGGGATAGGATAGGGCCTGGGTGGGGTTGTTGTCGATGCAGACTTCGTCACTGTAGGGACTCTATGATTCTAAGATTGACTTCCTCCAGTTAGGAAAGGGAAAAGAAGGAAAACAAGAAAAATATAATTTCTCACGTGGTTAGCACTCACAGCGCCAGGGACCTGGGTTCGATTCTGGCCTTTCTGGGTCTTCACCTTTTGATTTCTGTTCACTCCACATCAACATTCTAGAGATACCTACTGGGAAGTCAAATTGAAGTGAGGGCAAAGTTGGGCTTGGTTCTGATGTACCATCCCATAAGCATTGTGGCAGAGTGGTAACATCCCTACCTCTGGGCCGGAAGCTACGGGTTTAAGTTCCATTTCGGGATTTGGTCACCACGGAAGATGGACCATAACGTGGCCAAACATGTTCATTATCAGTTTGCAAAATCATAGAATCCCTACAGTACAGAAGGAGGCCATTCAGCTCATCAAGCCTGTCCCAACCACAATCCCACCCAGGCCCAATTCCCGTAACTGCACTCATTTACCCTGCTAATCTCCTTGACACTAGGGTCAATTTAGTATGGTCAATGCGCCTAACCCGCACATCTTTAGACTGTGGGAGGAAACTGGAGCACCCGGAGGAAACCCACGCAGACACGGGGAGAATGTGCGAGCTCCAAACAGACAGTGACCCGAGGCTGGAATTGAACCCAGGTTCCTGGAGCTGTGAGGCAGCAGTGCTAACCACTGTGCCACCGTGCTGCCCAATCCTTCCAATATCCCTGATGGCAGGTGGTAAGAGTGGGAGAGTTTACTGGTCAGCCATGCTGCAGATGGTAATGGTCACCCACTGCCCAAGTTGCCAAGCGTAATCATGGACTGATCTAATAGAAGGCCATACAGACTAACTCCCACCTGAAGGAGGTGGAACAGCAGCTTCCTGCATGCACCCTGATAGTGTCCTGTACAGTGGATCAGTTGGTCGCACTTTTGCTTCTGATTCAGAATACTACTGGTTCAAAACCCACTCCAAAATCTCCAGACTGACACTCCAGTGCAGTACCGAGGCAGTGCTACAGTGTCAGAGGTGCTGTCAGACAAAGTGGTAAACTGAGGACATCCCTGCCCGACCAAGTGGAAGGAAAATAAATCTCTTGATACTGTTTCAAAGAAGAGCAGAAGCGTTCTCCCTCAATCAAACTCACAAAACTCCGACTATCCGGTCATCTATCACAATGCTGTTTGTGGGACTGTGCTACATTGACAGAGGTACTGGGTGGCATTTACTGACTTTGTGTCTAAGTGTCAACTTGGGCAGGAAAAGTGAGGGCAGCCTGCCAACTCCACTGCCAGCTTTTCCTGCCATATTCACAGAATCTTAGAATCATTACAGTGCAGAAGGAGGCCGTTCGGCCCATCAAGTCAGCACCGACCACAATCCCACACAAGCCCTATCCCCATAACCCCACATTTACCCTGCTAATCCCCCTGACATTAGGGTCAATTTAGCATGGCCAATCAACCTAACCCACACATCTTTGGACTGTGGGAGAAAACCGGAGCACCCGGAGGGAACCCATGCCGACATGGGGAGAGTGTGCAAACTCCACACCCGAGGCCAGAATTGAACCCAGCTCCCTGGCACTGTGAGGCAGCAGTGTTAACCACTGTCGCACTGTGTTGCCCACTCAGACACTTGGTTAAAAGAAATCCAAAGGGCATGTCCCACAACATTTCGCTGGTGGAGTGCGCCCTGCCAGCAACTTCAGCTTTTAAAGGTCACCCCAAAGTAAAAATAATAAAAATAGAATCACCCCACAAGAACTCCCCCCTCCTCCTCTAGAATGGAATTCCATTGCCCCCCTCCCCCACCACAGACACCCCGTTCCCCTCTCCTGCAAATCCTGCATGGGACTGCTGCCCCCCTGCTCCCAACACTGCCCCCTGGTTGTGCCAGGCAGTGCCACAGTACTCAGTATACTGCCCAGCCTTGACCCTCTCACTCCTGGGGGCTGTACTCATCTGTGTGCTTCTGGCAGGTTCTGTCAGCCAGGTGCACGCTGTGGGAGACCTGTTGTGATTCACACTGGGGGTGGACCATCAGGGGGAATGTCCTGATATGCAGAGTATATGCAGAGATGCAAATAGTGATCATGAAAGTGGGGATTCCTGTTATGTCATCAGCAGGGGGCGGGAGACAATGGAGCGTGGAAATCCTGCTGGCGCGAAAGCCGTTTTGGGACTCCCCCTCGATTCTCTGCCCCCTCCACTGTTCCTGTGCCCCCGCCTGAAAACAGGAGCAGAAAATTCCCCCCAACTGTTTTTTTGATGAGACATCAACTGGGACTCTGTCGCCCCTCTCTGGTCAATGTTGAAGATGTGGAGATGCCGGCGTTGGACTGGGGTAAACACAGTAAGAAGTCTAACAACACCAGGTTAAAGTCAAACAGGTTTATTTGGTAGCAAAAGCCACTAGCTTTCGGAACAGGCTGTCCCTTCGTCAGGTGGGTGGGAGTTCTGATCATAAACAGGGCACAAAGACACAAACTCAATTTACGTGAATAATGATTGGAATGTGAGTCTTTACAGCTAATCAAGTCTTAAAGGTACAGACAATGTGAGTGGAGGGAGCATTAAGCACAGGTTAAAGAGAGGTGTATTGTCTCCAGACAGGACAGCTAGTGAGATTTTGCACATCCAGGCAGGTTGTGGGGGTTACAGATAGTGTGACATGAACCCAATATCCCGGTTGACGCTGTCCTCATGTGTGCGAAACCTGGCTATCAGCCTCTGCTCAGCGACTCTGCGCTGTCGTGTGTCGTGAAGGCCGCCTTGGAGAACGCTTACCCGGAGATCAGAGGCTGAATGCCCGTGACCGTTGAAGTGCTCCCCAACAGGAAGAGAACAGTCTTGCCTGGTGATTGTCGAGCGGTGTTCATTTATCCGTTGTCGTAGCATCTGCATGGTTTCCCCAATGTACCATGCCTCGGGACATTCTTTCCTGCAGCATATCAGGTAGACAACGTTGGCCAAGTTGCAAGAGTATGTACCGTGTACCTGGTGGATAGTGTTCTCACGTGAGATGATGGCATCCGTGTCGATGATCCGGCACGTCTTGCAGAGGTTGCTGTGGCAGGGTTGTGTGGTGGCGTGGTCACTGTTCTCCTGAAGGCTGGGTAGTTTGCTGCGGACAATGGTCTGTTTGAGGTTGTGCGGTTGTTTGAAGGCAAGAATTGGGGGTGTGGGGATGGCTTCGGCGAGATGTTCGTCTTCATCAATGACATGTTGAAGGCTCCGGAGGAGATGTCGTAGCTTCTCGGCTCCGGGGAAGTACTGGACGACGAAGGGTCCTCTGTCCACCGTGTCCCGTGTTTGAACAGGATATGGCGCTCGACTCATCGATCGACAGTTCCGACGCACCACAGCGAAAAACCGCACCGACCTCCTCAGAAGACAGAGGAGGATCGCAACAGACACCTCCAGACGCTGAAAGATGCCCTCATAAGAACAGGATATGGCGCTCGACTCATCGATCGACAGTTCCGACGCGCCACAGCGAAAAACCACACCGACCTCCTCAGAAGACAAACACGGGACACGGTGGACAGAGTACCCTTCGTCATCCAGTACTTCCCCGGAGCGGAGAAGCTACGCCATCTCCTCCGGAGCCTTCAACATGTCATTGATGAAGATGAACATCTCGCCAAGGCCATCCCCACACCCCCACTTCTTGCCTTCAAACAACCGTACAACCTCAAACAGACCATTGTCCGCAGCAAACTACCCAGCCTTCAGGAGAACAGTGACCACGGCACCACACAACCCTGCCACAGCAACCTCTGCAGGATGTGCCGGATCATCGACACAGATAACATCATCTCACGCGAGACCACCATCCACCAGGTACTCGGTACATACTCTTGCAACTCGGCCAACATTGTCTACCTGATACGCTGCAAGAAAGGATGTCCCGAGGCATGGTACATTGGGGAAACCATGCAGACACTACGACAACAGATGAATGAACACTGCTCAACAATCACCAGGCAAGACTGTTCTCTTCTGTTGGGGAGCACTTCAGCGGTCACGGGCATTCAGCCTCTGATCTCTGGGTAAGCGTTCACCAAGGCGGCCTTCATGACACATGACAGCGCAGAGTCGCTGAGCAGAGGCTGATAGCCAGGTTCCGCACACATGAGGACGGCCTCAACCGGGATATTGGGTTCATGTCACACTATCTGTAACCCCCACAACCTGCCTGGATGTGCAAAGTCTCACTAGCTGTCCTGTCTGGAGACAATGCACATCTCTTTAATCTGTGCTTAATGCTCCCTCCACTCACATTGTCTGTACCTTTAAGACTTGATTAGCTGTAAAGATTCACATTCCAAACATTATTCATGTAAATTGAGTTTGTGTCTTTGTACCCTGTTTGTGATCAGAACCCACCCACCTGACGAAGGAACAGCCTGTTCCGAAAGCTAGTGGCTCTTGCTACCAAATAAACCTGTTGGACTTTAACCTGGTGTTGTTAGACTTCTTACAATGTTGAATACGCAGTAAGAGTTTTAACAACACCAGGTTAAAGTCCAACAGGTTTATTTGGTAGCAAATGCCATTAGCATTGTTGAAGCTTATGTTGAAGACCCCATTCACTATTTGAAAGAAGAGCAGTGAATTATCGCCAGTGCCTTGGTTAATACTTACCCCTGGCTCAACCTCATTGAAAGAAATAATCTGGTCATTATCACATTACTGTCTGTGGGGGCTGGCTGTGTGCAAATTGGCTGCCACGCTTCCTACATTACATAACGGTGGCTACAGTTACAGTACCGTGGCTGTGAAAAATTATGGGATGTCCAATAGCATTGAAACATGCTAGATCAATGCAAGTTCCTTCTTTTCGCTCCCGTTGATTCTGCCAACAGCAGCGTTCATTGATAATAAATGCTGGCCCAGCCAGTGACGCCAATGTCCCACGAATGAATAAATGAATAAATAAAATTGTGCCTATAACTTCAAAAAACTCCCAACGCAATTCACAAAGGCATTCTCAAACAATCCATTTTAAGCCATTCTTTAATTTCGGAAAACCGTTCATAGAATTCATACAGTGCAGAAGGAGGCCATTCGGTCCATCGAGTCTGCACCGACAACAATCCCACTCCTGGCCCTATCCCCACAGTCCTACACATTACCCCGCTAATCCCTCTAACCTACACATTCTGGGACACTAAGGGGCAATTTAGCACGGCCAATCAACCTAACCCACACATCTTTGTAGTGTGGGAGGAAACCGGAGCACCCGGAGGAAACCCACGCAGACACGGGCAGAACGTGCAAACTCCACACAGACAGTGACCCAAGCCGGGAACCGAACCCAGGTCCCTAGAGCTGTGAGGCAGCAATGCTCGCCACTGTGCCGCCATGTTTCAGATAGAGGGTTTGTGTGAAACTGTGAAGCGTTGTTGGAATGAAGACTTCCTCTGTGCTCCAGTGTGTACTTGTTCTATTGACCTGTGTGTGAGTGGCAGAGCTCAGCAACGGGGGGGACACCTGCAGCTATGATGATCACAAGCTGCCTTGTAGGTAGCAAGGAAGAAAGGCAAAGTGAGGGGCAATTTCCAGTGATTACCAGTTGCAGCCGGATGGCCCCATTTTGAACAGAAGTATTTTTTCGAGCTCTATAGCTGGGCTTTACAATTGCGTAATTAACCAGCGATCTCTCAGTAACCGGGGCAAATATTTTATTTGTTAATGGGTCGTCAGTAAATGACTACCTTGCAATTAATTTTAAAGGCCTCAGGATTGAAGAGGAGATGTGTGGAGATGGGTTGGCTTATAAAAATAAACCAACGAACGTCATGGGACGCATAACTCAAGTGTGTTGAAGTCACGAGTACTTTATTTTCCATAAATCACTGGGTCCCAATGTGATTTCTGTTTATAATGACAGTCTGAGTAAAAAAATACATTTTCAAGACTATTTCCTTTTTTTGGGGGGTAAAGTAAATGCTGTTACCTGATTGTTTTCTCTTCTGTAGCAGATGAAGGATGTAGAATTAATATGTTGGTGTAGGCCCAGGTGGTTTGATTTAACTGTTTCCAATCAGGATGGTATTTGGGGTTCTATGATTGACCCCAGCATCCTGAATGAGGGAAAGGAACTATCAGCTGGGTCTCCACCCTCAACCGCTATTCAGTCAGCCCTCCTGAGGATATTAAATTTGATGATCAGCCAAGACCAAAATGAATGGTAGAGCAGGCTCGAGGGGCCGAATGGCCTACTCCTCTCTCTATTTTCTATGTTACTATGATCATGCGCAGGATTGGCCACTGAGTGACTACACTGTCATGTCACAGGCATGATTAAACTGAAAGTCTCCTTCTGTGTTGTATATTTCCACGTCCCTACCACCTGATTTTGTTTGCGATGCATTATTAAGTAGCTTGCTGATCCCGAAAGGGGGATCTCATAGAGACTTATAAAATTCTAACAGGACTAGACAAGGTAGATGCAGGGAGGATGTTCCCGATGGTGGGGGAGTCCAGAACCAGGGGTCACAATCTGAGGCTTCGGGGTGGGCCATTTAGGATGGAGATGAGGAGACATTTCTTCACCCAAAGAGTGGTGAGCCTGTGGAATTCATTATCACAGGAAATAGTTGATGCCAAAACATTGAATGTATTCAAGAGGTGGCTGGATGTATTTGGGGTGAATGGGAGCAAAGGTTATGGGGAAAAAGCAGGATTAAGCTATTGAGTTGGACGATCGGCCATGATTGTGATGAATGGCGGAGAAGGCATGAAGGGCCAAATGGCCTCCTCCTGCTCCTATCTTCTATGTTTGAAAGGGTTGCAGTACCTGAAGGGTAATCCAGTGACTGTAGGAACATGTCTGAGTAAGTTGCTCATGGAGAGTAATTTTCAACAGGTGCTATTCCAATGCAAACACTTAGCCTGCTTGTGGCAAGTGCCTACTTGGTTATTTTAACACTGGTCCTATTCGTGGAGATCAGTAGAGAGGATCTGGCTCATGGTGGAGAATGAAAGTTGAGTCGGTATAATAGGTGATGGAAGATAAGGAAAGGGAGGAGTGTAATATGAGAGACTGAGTGTGAGAATTTAACAAAGAGAGAACTTGCAGTAAAAAATTGCCTTGAGCCACAGGATGACCTTGTAGCCAAGGACGTACATTTGCAGATTAACAAATGTTCCGCCCGTGTTCCAAAAGGGTGTAAATGTGAGGCCAGTGACTGCAGATCAGTCAGTTTAACCTCAGTGTTGGGAAAGCTTTTTGAAAAGGTAATTTGGAAAAGATAGAAATGATCCACCATATGGTCAGAAATGGGGGTGTTTGCTGATGATTGCACATTGATCCTCGATTCCTTGTGGTGCCCATATGCAGCACGACTTGGACAACATTCAGGCTTGGGCTGAGAAGTGGCATGTAACATTCGTGGCAGACATGTGCCAGGCAATGACCATAAAAGAGAACCCAACAACTCCCCTTAACATTCAATGACATTGCCATTGCTGAATTCCCCATTATCACAGTCCTGAGGGTTACCAGTGACCAGAATCTGAACTGGACTAGCCATATAAATACCGTGGCTACAAGAACAGGTCAAAGGCTGGGAATTCTGTGGAGGGTAACTCACCTTCTGACTCCCCAAAATATATCCACTATCTACAAGCACAAATCAGGAGTGGGATGGAACACTCTCCAATTGCCTGGATGAGCGCAGCTCCATCAACACTCAAGAAGCTCGACACCATCCAGGACAAAGCAGCCTGCTCGATTGGCACCCCTTTCATCACATCCAACATCCACTTCCTCCATTTCTGAAGCACAGAGGCAGCAGTGTGTACCATCTACCAAGATGCACTGCAGGAATTCACCAAGGCTTCCCAGACAGCATGTTCCAAATCCACAACTGTCACCAGCTAGAAAGACAAGGGCAGCAGATGCCTGGGGACACCACCATCTAGATGTTCCCCTCCAAGTCAGGCGGCCCGGTGGCACAGTGGTTAGCACCGCTGCCTCACAGTGCCAGGGACCCGGTTCGATTCCCGCTTGGGTCACTGTCCTGATCGCTGGCCTCCCTCCCGCTGTCATTCAACCCAAAGTGCAGAGTGGCAGCGTGACCCCCACCCTGACAGGTCACATCCCAGAGGCCCTGCCACCCCCATCAGGGCCCTGCCCCTTTGGCACTTGGGTGGTGCCAAGTTGCCCCCTGGACATTGGCATTTTGTCCCTTGGGCAGTGCCAGGGGACCTACGTCGGCCCGCTGCGCTACAGAAGCAGAGCAGTGAGATGGGAGAATCGCCCCCATAGTGTTCTAAGACATAAATATGCGGGTAGGTTTTCCTGAGTCCTCAGTTAAAGGTATCTGGCTCATCATACTAATGGGCAGTCCACTTTATCAATTGCAGGCACTCGTGTTGCCAAATCTCCAGAACTGTCCTGGAGACTCCAGGAATTAAAGATTAATCAATGGAGAAACCCAGGAGAAACAGAAAATCATCAGGGCATACAAAAGGTTTTCCATTTGATTTGAACACTTTCATTTATTAGTTAAAAATCATCGGAACGAGGACAAAGATATGAGGTGGGATTCTCCAGCCTCCCAGCCGCGTGTTTCCCGCTGGCGGGAGGTGGCGCATTGTTTGCCAGCGGTGGGATTCTCTGGTCCCGCTGCTGTCAGTGGAAATTCCCATTGACATCACCCCATACCGGCAGGAAACCCACACCCGGGGGTGCACTGCCGGCGTGACTGGAGAATCGCACCAATGTGAACGGCTGGTGAATTTCAGCCATGGTCTTTAGACTGGACGGTGCATTTGGAACAGTGAGGTCATGTGGTGATACAATGATACATCCAACAAGAGTTGGCAACGCAAAACACCCCAACTACCTCACTGCTGATAAGGACTCAGAAAATCTACTCCCAAACGTCAGTTGTAGAAAGTGTCAATGACTGGCCCAGTTACACAATACAGTTGTTCACAGTGTTCCACTAGTCCCATGGTTGAGAAGGTATATTCCTAATGTGTTAATGAGCTGAATGCTCCTGGCTCCTTCCCGGGTCTGCTTGGCTTAATCAGGAAGAAACAATTTTCCTCCCTCAGGGGCCCAGGCTAACGAGTACAAAAATGGTGCATAATCCGCACTCCTAATCGCTAACCAGCCACTGCTGTTGCTCCATGTCCCTTGTATAAGGGACAAGGAAGGACAGACTTGGCATGGACTGGTGCCCATGACCATCTCTCACCATCTTGACTCCTGTGTGAAGGATGGTCACATGAAGGACAGAAGGCACATGATTCACTAGGAGCCATACAATCCCTACAGTGCAGAAGGAGGCCATTCGGCCCATCAAGTCTGCACTGACCACAATCCCACCCAGGCCCTATTCTCGTAACCCCACACATTTACCCTGCTAATCCCCCTAACATGAGGGGCAATTTATCATGGCCAATCAACTCAACGCACACATCTTTGGAATGTGGGAGGAAACCGGACCACCTGGAGGAAACTCACGCAGACACGGGGAGAACGTGCAGACTCCACACAGACAGTGACCCGAGGCTGGAATTGAATCCGGGTCCCTGGCCCTGTGAGGCAGCAGTGCTAACCACTGTGCCGCCATGCCCTCCCGCCACTCCCTCATAGCGTGGTGGTGTGAATCATTAAATAGTTTCAGGAAGGAGATAGATACATTTCTGATTTAAAAACAAGTTAAAGGGAAATGGGAAACAGGTAGGGAGGTGGATTTGAGACCAGGAAGAGATCAGCCAGGATCTGATTGAATGGCGGAGCAGGCTCCAAGGGCTGAATTGCTTATTTCTGCTCCTAATTCCAAGTTCCTATGTTCCCTCAAGGAATGTCAATGCTTTCAGCATAAGAGGTTAGAACAGGGGTGTAAACGAGGGGATTAAAACAATACAGGTCCTGCTTTCATTGCCTGCCATTACCACCTGTCTCTGCGATCGCATTAACCAACCACTGATTAATCAGTGTGGAGCATTTTAATGTGTTTAGAGGCTGCTTCAATTGGGTGGCTGTTTAATGCTGCCTTGATATTTTTAATTGCTTGTAACTTGCATGGGCAGGAACAGGATAGCTTTCTGTCCGAAATGAGTTCTTGGCCCTGGTTTGGCATTTCCGTTCTTTCGAATGGCGACATACCAGTTCCTTTCCATATACTCCTTCGACTTGTAGGTGTTATAACCGTTTTCTTCCACAGTTTCCATGAAGAAGCATTCTTCTGTTGGATCTGGCTGCGTAGAGGACAGAAGGAACAAGCAGCAGTTAACAATTAAAAGAGCTCCCCACAGTGGCCTAGCAGATAATGACACCCTTCCCAGTGTGACCCAAATCAGCAAGATCCCAGTTTGAACATAGGAAGGAAAAGAAATGAAATACTTTCATTTATTCAGCATGAACAATAGAATGTGATAGTGTGAACCTCAGAGTGATACCACAAAGAGCTGCTCACTCAAGCTTATTTATTAGTCACAAGTAAAGCTTACATTAACACTGCAATGAAGTGTGGTGGACTACAGTAGCGCCTTTGTCCTGTCTGGACCACCGTTGTTGTATTTGTCATGCCTGGGCACATCCCCTGCCGGCTCCTCCCCTTGTCACCTAGTATAAAGGTGGCTGTTTCCTCCCCCTTGTTCAGTTCGGGTCGGTTACCTGTTGGGATGTGCTCCTAGTTCTGTAATGAATAAAAGCCTACAGTTGTATTGGCACACAAGTAGTCTTTTGCCTAATTGATAGCGCTTCATGAAGTTACTGTGAAATTCCCCTAGTCGCCACAGTCCAGCACTTGTTCGGGTCAATGCACCTAACCAGCACGTCTTTCAGAGTGTGGGAGGAAACCGGAGCACCCGAAGGAAACCCACGCAGACAGGGGGAGAACGTGCAGACTCTGCACTGACAGTGATCCAAGCCAGAAATCGAACCCAGGTCCCTGGCACTGTGAGGTAACAGTGCTAACCGCTGTGCCACCGTGCCACCCTCCCGGGTTTTCTAGCTGACAGTGGTGGCAAACATTTTACTTTTTTGTCATTTTTTAAAGTTTATTTATTAGTATCACCAATAGGCTTACATTAACACTGTGATGAAGTTACTGTGAAAATCCCCAAGTCGCCACACTCCGGCACCTGTTCGGGTACACTGAGGGAGAATTTAGCATGGCCAATACATCTAACCAGCGCATCTTTCAGACTGTGGGAGGAAACCGGAGCACCCAGGGAAAACCCATGCAAACACGGAGCAGACTCCACACAGACAGTGACCCAGATTGGAATCGAACCTGGGTCCCTGGCACTGTGAGGCAGCAGTGCCACCACTTGGTTCTGCTTTAATTAAGGATAGGGATGTTTATGGAGCCTCCTGATTCTGCCACTGCCTCAGCTGTAATGCTCAGCCATGCCTTTGTTTGCCTGTAGACTTGGCTGTTACAATGCACTCCTGGCCAACATCCCATCTTCTTTGCTTCAGCATTGAGCCCATTCAAAATGCTGCAGCTCTTTTCTTAACCTGCGTATCTTTGTCACTATCACACCGTGCTCCCGATCCAGAAACACCTCAAACTTCAAACTCTCATCCATATCATCCACAGCCTCGATCCTCCCTATCTCTGTAACCTTCCCCAGTCCGACACCCACTCAGGTTTTGAGCTCATCCGATTCTGGTCTCTTGCATGTCTCTTGTTTGAATTGCTGCACCACTTGCAGCTGTGCGCAAGTCCTAGGGAAGAATTTTCCTGCCCCGCCCGCCACGGGAGTCGTACTGGGCGGGACACGGACACGGACCATGCAAAGATCCATTGACCTTGGGCGGGATTTTCCGGTCTTGGGGCAAACATCACTACCTCCCTCCCCTCCTTATCAATGCTCCTTCCAAATAAGGACCCGGGTTCGATTCCTGGCTTGGGTCACTGTGTGGAGTCTGTTCATTCTCCCCGTGTCTGCGTGGGTTTCCTCTGGGTGCTCCGGTTTCCTCCCACAGTTTGAGCAAAGGTTTGGTCATTGTCCCTGCTCTGGACCATTGTCAACTTCTATTTGATAGATCCTGCGATGCACCTTGGGCATTTCACTGGCTAAAGAAATTAAATAAATACAAATTATTGTTGTTGAGATAAGCTCCATTGTTGCTTCTGCTTTCTTCTCTAAGTGGACATGATTCCTGCATGAACTTTGACACTGCAGCTTACTGCTAATAGCTGAGCAAAGCTACTGAATAGCTAGGATAGACACATAGGGCTGGATTTTCCAGCTGCACTTTGGGGTGGCACGGTGGCACAGTGGTTAGCACTGCTGCCTCACAGCGCCAGGGACCCGGGTTCGATTCCTGGCTTGGGTCACTGTCTGTGTGGAGTCTGTTCATTCTCCCCGTGTCTGTGTGGATTTCCTCCCACAGTCCGAAAAATGTATTGGTTAGGTGAATTGGCCAAGCTAAATTCTCCCTCAGTGTACTCGAACAGGCGCCGGAGTGTAGCGACGAGGAGATTTTCACTTCAATGCAGTGTTAATGTAAGCCTACTATTGACACTAATAAATAAACTTTAGATTGACTGGGCTCAGGTCACTGAGAAATACATGGACGATCGGCCCAGCCATCATCTGGGCCTCCACATCCTCAGTCTCCCCTGGTGTCCCACCCACATCAGCGGTCATGCTGAAAAACAGGGCCTGAGGTTGGATTTATCCATCCCATCCCTTGATGTGTTTTGTGGCAGTGGAGGCAGCCTGCCATGGGCCAGTGGTGGGATCTAACAGTCCCAAAGAAACATAGAAATCCTACAGTGCAAAAGGAGGCCATTCGGCCCATCGAGTCTGCACCGACAACAATCCCACCCAGACCTTAACCCTGTAATGCCACATATTAACCCAGCTATTCCCTCTAACCCACGTATCCCGGGACACTAAAGGTCAATTTAGCATGGCCAATGCACCTAACCTGCACATCTTTGGACTGTGGGAGGAAACCGGAGCACCCGGAGGAAATCCACACAGACATGGGGAGAATATGCAAACTCCACACAGACAGTGACCAAAGCCGGGAATCGAACCCGGGTCCCTGAAGCTGTGAGGTAGCAGTGTTAACCGCTGTGCCACCGTGCCGCTCTAACCACTGTGTCACTGTCCCGCTGCTATCAGCAGAGTTTCTTGTTGTTGCATCATCTGCCACTAGGGATCCCATGGTGCGGAGGGGGTGTCGCTGTCAGCGGGATTGGAAAATGCTGCTGGCAGGATCGACTGGAAAATCCCGCCTTGTGTTTTTATTGATGAGATACTGGAGGGCCATGAGTGTCCATGGAGTTTGTGAGGAGTCAGTGCTATTGTGAAGGGAGGGAGTACATTGGCAAGGATCCTTCTCTTCCATTGTTAAAAAGCACAGATTCAGACATAGGCCGGAATTTTATCAGCGCGTCCGCCCGAGTTCCGGACGATCCCACCCGAGGCCAACGGAGAATGAATGAATGCCCAATTCCAGGGGCGGGCGCGCTGATGAAATTCCGGCCATAGACTCCAGTCTCACTGCAAACCATCATTTCTCTTTGTGTAGAAGCGACACAGAACTGCACCATTACAGGGAGTTCAGGGAGCCGGTTTTCTGGCAAAGTAGGTAATCCGATACCTTCATTCCTGCAATTTGAATGTTACTTTTTCCTAGTTGCCCTTCCAGTATGTTTTGCTGCAGGGGAGTGCAGCTTTCCTGAGCTCAGAGAGGACAGGTGAGTCGTGTTTCCTTTGTCTTATAACAGTAATTTACAAAGACGTTACCTCCCCTGTATTTATCTCTTAAAGGGGGAGTCAAGCTGTGGGACATGATTAATGGGATGACAGGAAGGAACAAGAGAAAGAATAGCAAGGAAGGAAAGCAAGAGAGGACGGGATGAGGGAAGGAAATTGTTATGAACAAATGTGTCATTGTGGAGGGCCTGCTGTGATCAAAGAATTCTTTGCTAGCACTGCACACGCCTGAATGTGGTGAAAAAGAACACCTGTTTTCGTGATGTTGGATGAGAGATAAATATTGGCCAAGACAATTGGGAGAACACCCCTGCGCTTCTTTGACAATTGGGGTTGTTACATCCTGAGCGAGAAGATGGGGCCCCAGATTTGTGTCTCCTCTGAAAGATGCTTCCTCCAACATAGGGTTGCCAACCGTGATTAAATGCATTCCTGGAGGTTTCATCAAATGTGACCAGACTGATTCCCAGAAATGGCAGGACTGATATATGAAGAAAGATTGGATCGACTCGGCTCGCACTCACAGGAATTTAGAAGAATGAGAGGGTGTCTCATAGAAATATATATGGCGGAATTTTATATTCTCGCTCATCCCGAAACCATAAAACCTCGCCGGAGGTCAACAGACCTTCCATGTTCCGCCCCTCGCTCGCTCCGATTCCCGTGGCGGGAGGGGCGGTAAAATTCCAGTGATAAAATCTTGATGGGCTCGATGTGGGAAGAATGTTCCCAATGTTGGGCAAGTCCAGAGCTAGGGGGTCACAGTCTAAGAATAAGAGGTAAGCCGTTCAGCACTGAGATGAGGAAGAACTTCTTCACTCAGAGAGTTGTGAACCTGTGGAATTCTCTACCACAGAAAACTGTTGAGGCCGACTCATTAGATATGTTCAAGAGGGAGTTGGATGTGACCCTTGTGGCTAAAAGGATGAAGGGGTATGGAGAGAATGTGGGAGTGGGATACTGAAAATGCATGATCAGCAATAATCACATTGAATAATGGTGCAGGTTCAAAGGGCCAAATGACCTACTCCTGCACCCATTTTCTATGACTTGCTTCCACCCACTAGCCATTTCTCAGTCAACTCATCCACCTTTGTGATGCATTCCTTCCTACGCCAATTGGAAAGCAAAAAGACTCATTAGCCAACTGATGATGCTTGGCCTTCAGCCAAACAGCCTTTTCCCTCATTTTCAATATTTTTATATCTGGCAAAGAGAAATGTTCAAAGAAACTGACAAAAAAAACCTGTTAATGTCCTGACGATTTCTCTCCAAGGTTGCACCTGGAGTGTCTGGGAGATTAATCTTCAATTCCTGGAGGCTCCCAGCCAATCCTGGAGGATTGGCAACCCTACTCCAACAGTGTAGCACTCCCTCAGTAATGCACTGCGAGTGTCGGCCTAGATTTTATGCTCACATAATATTACGTTTTGCCAGCCACAGCTAGCTAATGACCATAGACTGAACTGGGACTTTTATTCTGTTCCCTTTACTTGATGCTAATAGTTGCACAGTCTCAAGAGGTGTTCTTGAATCTTGCCTAGTTGGCCATTCTTCACTCTTCACCATAAATAGTGGAGCAGGTAAAATTGAGAGCGAGTTGCCTGAAGTGTAAAATTCTCTGGTGGATATTGGATGAGGCCTTTTTCTTAGCCCACACAAGCTGCACAAATGGATGAATTGCACCTTGGCTTATGTAGAGAGCTGGCTCCCGTGTCTGTACACACACTGGGATTATGCACTGACCTCAAACAAATTTACAGAGCAGTTGAAGAGCAGCACACAGAGATTGTCATCCATCCATCCTTGGTGACTGTAGCCTGAGCTGCGAAGGCCGTAAACTCTAGAACTCCCTCCCTAACAGCACTGTGGGTGTACCGAGGCTGGAATTGAACCTGGGTCTCTGGTGCTGTGAGTGCTAACCACTGTGCCACCATGCCACCCTTAAAGGGCAAGGTTGTCCTTCTCAAGGGCAAATAGGGATGGGCAATAAATGCTGGCCTAGCCAGCGATGCCCACATCTGATGAAAGAATAAATAAAAAGAATGGGATATTAATGGCTGTACATGATACAATGTAAATCAGTAATGTGTCCTGTGAAGCTTCCAGCCATTTTAGCAGCTCAATGCCATCAATTATTTCTGACCAACCCATACAAATTGAAACATCCCTGCTTCTGAACTTGACCTTATTCCGTCCCGGCGAACCTGCTCCATTTTCACCACTCTCCAAGTCACAAATGTTCTCAGAAGGAACTCCAATGATCATGGGGTATCAGGTGATGTCAGACAGGGTAGAGGCAGAGGACAACAGTCAGCATCCCAAAGTTAGGGTGTGGTCCCGGCAGCCAGAACTCTACTGTTAATCATGATTCAGATGATTCAGAGAGCCCATCCCAACCCCACCGGAAATGATGTCTTGAGACGTCTAGTTGGATCAGGAGTATTGTGTTTTGAAGAGAGGCTCAGATTGAAAACAATAACTTGCCTGTTCTCTTCTGGGGTGTGCCAGACCAGCTGAGAGTTATCAGCATTCTCTGCTTCTGTTTCAGACTTAAAGGAAATCTCTGCAATCATAGAATCTTAAAACACAGAAAGAAGCCATGTGGCCCATTGGGGGTGTGCCTGCTCCTTTGAAAGTGCTATCCAATTTAGTCCCACATCCCAGTCTTTTACCCATATCCCTGTGGGTTTACCTTCTTCAAACATTGATATTTGAAAGTTCCTGTGCAATTTGATTCCACCACACTTTCAGGTAATGTACTGCAAATCTCAACAACAGCCTGTGGTGGAGAAATTTCTCCTTATTTCCTTCAGGTTCTTTTACCAAATACCTTAAATCTATTTGACATCTGGTTACCATTCCAAAGGGAATAGTTTCTCCGTACATGCTCCGCTGCCAGGGTGTCAGTGCCAGGGGGTCACTGCCAGGTGTCAGTCAGGGTATCATAGCCACAGTGACATAGCCAGGGTGTCAGTGCCAGGGTGTCAGTGCCAGGGTGTCAGTGCAGGGTGTCAAAGGGCAGCGCAAGGTTGGCACTGAGGAGACCCCATATCGGAGTGTCTCTCTTGTGTGGGGGCGGGGGGAGGGAATGAGGTGAGGCCTCTAGCTTGTGGGGCGGGGGGGGGGGTCTGGCAGTTGGGTCACCCTCGTGCTTGTGTATTCCGGTGGGGGTGACTCAGTGACCTGTAATGGGATGGGGGTAAGGATACCCCTCTGTGCTGAGGGGGTTGAATGTGCTCCCCTTGTTGAAAGGGTGGGGCAGGGCAGGGCGAGTGGGGCCACCATGTCTGCAGTGGGGCCATGTCTCTGAATGCTGAGGTGCCTTTTACAAAGGGAATCCCGATCTCTGTGAAGCCGGAATGGATGGCGATTTTATGTTTTGAACACATTTGCATTATAAATGTGGCTGAGTTCCTTCCACCTGACAGTTGCTGCCAGTGCCAAGGGATCTCTCTCAAAATGGAACATAGAACATAGATCATAGAAAAGCGACAGCACAAACAGGCCCTTCGGCCCATAATTTGTGCCGAACATGTCCCTACCTACTAGGTTTACCTATAACCCTCTATCTTACTAACTTCCATGAACTTATCCAAAAGTCTCTTAAAAGACCCTATCGAATCCGCCTCCACCACCACTACTGGCAGCCGATTCCACGCACCCACCACCCTCTGAGTGAAAAACTTACCCCTAACATCTCCTCTGTACCTACTCCCCAGCACCCTAAACCTGTGACCTCTTGTGGCAACCATTTCAGCCCTGGGTAAAAGCCTCTGAGAATCCACTCTATCAATACCTCTCAACATCTTATACACCTCTATCAGGTCACCTCTCATCCTTCGCTTCTCCAAGGAGAAAAGACCTAGCTCTCTCAACCTATCCTCATAAGGCATGCCACCTAATCCAGGCAACATCCTTGTAAATCTCCTCTGCACCCTTTCTATGGCTTCCACATCCTTTCTGTAATGAGGCGACCAGAACTGGGCACAGTACTCCAGGTGGGGTCTGACCAGGGTCCTATACAGCTGCAGCATTATCTCCCGATTTCTAAACTCAATTCCTCTATTGATGAAGGCAGTATTCCGTACACCTTCTTAACCACAGCCTCTACCTGCGATGCTGCTTTGAGCGTCCTATGAACCCGAACCCCAAGATCTTCCTGATCTTCCACACTGCCAAGCGTCTTACCCTTAATGTTATATTCTTTCATCCTATTCGACCTGCCAAAATGAACCACCACACACTTATCTGGGTTGAAGTCCATCTGCCTCTTATATAGAGTCTTGCATCTTATCCATGTCTCGTTGCAACTGCTGACATCCCTCTACACTATCCACAACACCACCAACCTTTGTGTCATCAGCAAACTTGCCAACCCATCCTTCCACTTTCTCATCCAGGTAATTTATAAAAATCACAAAGAGTAAGGGTCCCAGAACAGATCCCTGGGGCACTCCACTGGTGACCGACCTCCATGCTGAAAAAGACCCATCTACAAGCACTCTTTGCCTTCTGTGGGCAAGCCAGTTCTGAATCCACAAGGCAATGTCCCTTGTATCCCATGCCCCTTCACTTTCTCAATAAACCTTGCATGGGGCACCTTATCAAACGCCTTGCTGAAATCCATACAAACTACATCTACTGCTCTTCCCTCGTCTATGTGTCTAGTTACATCTTCAAAAAATTCAAATTAGGCTCGTACGGCATGATCTGCCTTGGACAGATGTTCATAAATCCTGCCTCTCAGGATCTTCTCCATCAACTTACCAACCACTGAGGTTAGACTCACTGATCTATAATTTCCCGGGCTATCTCTTCTCCCTTTCTTGAATAACGGAACCACATCCGCAATCCTCCAATCCTCTGGAACCTCTCCCGTCTCCATTGATGACGCAAAGATCATCGTAAGAAGTTTAACAACACCAGGTTAAAGTCCAACAGGTTTATTTGGTAGCAAAAGCCACACAAGCTTTCGGAGCTCCAAGCCCCTTCTTCTGAAGAAGGGGCTTGGAGCTCCGAAAGCTTGTGTGGCTTTTGCTACCAAATAAACCTGTTGGACTTTAACCTGGTGTTGTTAAACTTCTTACTGTGTTTACCTCAGTCCAACGCCGGCATCTCCACATCATGACTGGCAAAGATCATCGCCAGAGGCTCAGCAATCTCTTCCCTCACCTCCCACAGTAACCTGGGGTACATCCCATCCGGTCCCGGCGATTTATCTAACTTGATGCTTTTCAAAAGCTCCAACAAATCCTCTTTCCTAATGTCCACATCCTCAATCTTCTCAGTCCACTGCAAGTCTGCACTGCAACTACCAAGATCCTTTTCCACTGTGAATACTGAAGTAAAGTATTCATTGAGTACCTCTGCTATTTCTACCGGTTCTATATAGACTTGATAGGTCTTACTCCTTCACATCTTATCTTCTTGCTCTTAACATACTTGTAGAATGCCTTGGGGTTTTCCTTTATCCTGTCTGCCAAGGCCTTCTCATGACCCCTTCTTGCTCTTCTAATTTCCCTCTTAAGTTCCTTCCTACTAGTCGTATACTCTTCTAGATTTCTAACATTGCCGAGCTCCCTGAACCTTTCGTAGGCTTTTATTTTCTTCTTGACTAAATTCATTACAGCTTTCGTGCACCATGGTTCCTGTAACCTACCATAACTCTCAATGAGCAACTCTCATTGCAACGTTGCTGTGCAGAGCTCCAGACAAATTTTCCTTGAAAATTTGCCACATTTCTTCTGTACATTTCCCTGAGAAAACCTCCTTCCAATTTATGCCTCTAATTTCCTGCCTAATAGCCTCATAATTGCCCTTACTCCAAATAAACACTTTCCCAGCTTGACTGATCCTATCTCTCTCCAATGCTAATGTAAAGGAGGTAGAGTCATGATCACTATCCCCAAAATGCTCTCCCACTGAGAGATCTGACACCTGCCTAGGTTCATTCCCGAATACCAAACCAAGCACAGCCTCTCCTCTTGTAGGAAATGAGGAAGAATTTGTTTTCTCAGTGGGTTGTGGAGGCTGGGACATTGACCATAGATAAAAGTCTGAGTTAGACTGATTTTTAATCTATAATGGAGCGGCGGGGGGCAGGCAGGAAATTGGAGGCAAAGGCACAATTAGATCAACCATGATCTTACTGAATGGTGGAGCAGTTTGGATGGGCTGAATGGCTTCTCCTGCTCCTATTTCTTATTATGAACATCTGTGGATTTATATGCCAGCGTTGACCCTCAGGAGGGGAAAAACAAAAAATCCGATTGGAAATCTGTGGAGAAAGGTTTTGATCACGATTATCTGGTTGAGTAACAGCGCCATCTTAACTCTAGGTACATGATGTAATACATATTCATATATGAAAAGTCAGTAAGACTCGAGGCTCTCAGCTTACCGAGGCATGAAGCTGACCCATTTCGCTCATTGCTAGGTAGCGTCGAGCTTCAATCCCTTGAATGGTCACCACTCCTCTACTTACAGCCTGGAGCTGGAGCTGAACTGAAGAAGGATGAATTATATTCATGACAAGCAACTAGAGATACAAAACACCTAAAATTTTGAACTGGATCTCTCTGGCAAGAAAAGATTCATTTGGGAAATCTTGCTTGGGTACTGTGCTTTGTAACCCAGCATGTTGAAAGGGCCAAGCACTAAGCTAACTCGGGGTGATTCACACCGTGGAGTCTGATGGTGTTTTTGAGCTCAATACTGAAATGCTTAACAAGATTAAACAATGAGGATTTGTTCTACAGCTTAAGGAGATCAGTGTGTTTGATGCGGACGCTTTGATCATTTCTGGCTGTTTCCTTTCAGTAGTTTCAGATTGGTGTTGAGACTAATGCACTGTTTCCTCCCAGTTCTGTTTTGTTTCCTTCTCATTTAACCAACATGTAAGAAGCGAAAAATCTTGGCAAAACTATGGCGGTGTAAAGTAGGACAACAGACGTTCCACCATGGAGCAGCTAAGACCCAAGACTGGCAAAGCAATTTCCCACTTAGTTAAAAATTAAAACAATATTAACCTGATCTCAGACTTGAAGAGGTAGTGCCTTAACGCACTTACACTATCAAATCTATATATGAGAGAGAGAGAGATGCAAGAGAAGAGAAAGAGTGGGGGGAGAAAGAGAGGAAAGAGAGAGACTGCCACTCAGCCTGGTTTATACAAGATCTTGGGGGTAACTTTAAAATATTCCAAAATGGAACATTAACTACTCCCTCAAGGCTGGATTCCCTCATCTTGTGTTCATCTAATCACGAGTTGCCCCTGTTAAAATAAGATCGCAAAACCCTCCCCATTAGTTCGGTGACATTACAGTCTCTCATCTGAGATCAGTCTAAAGATGTTCAGGTTAGATGGATTGGCCATACTAAATTGTCCCTTAGTGTACAAAGGTGTGTAGGTCAGATGCATTAGCTGTGGTAAATGTGTGTGGCATGGGGATAGGGTGGGGGAAAAGGTCTGGGTAAGGTACTCTGTCAGGGAGAGTTGGTGCAAACTCAATAGGCCGGTTGGCCTCCTTCTGCACTGTAGGGATTTTGTGATTCTATGATCTACCCTTGTTTGCTTACAGGAAAATGTCCCACCTGATAACAAACAACATAAAAAACCCAGGCTCCTGCTGCGTGGCACGTTAGGTAACGTCTGTGTGGGTAGTGGTACTGGGTCAGCCTCAGTATCGTAAGACTAGGAAGGGAAAGGAAATAATTACCAGTTCCAATTGACACCTGGGCCACTGAGCCTCTATGATGGGCAGGACAGATGTGGGCCATTGTTTGGGAGGAGGGCTGAATTTAAAGGGAACTATGTGAAATGCACTCACAACCTTCCTTGCAGAGGTGGAGTATTTTATTAACAGACTTCAATCAGGCTCCCACATTACAACTTGGCACCTGATTTGATATTTATTGCTGCAATTGGCACTGAAAGTCAAATGGGAGCTGCTGGTTTTCTTAGGTAAGTGGCTGTTTTAACACGCCAAGAGGAACAGACTAATCCTCAATATGCTTATGTAGCGTACCCTGATGGGCGGGAGGACACAGTCTCTGTCCGTGACTTGGCACCTGCAGGTGCCCCTGAGGCCACCACGTCCCTCCACCCCACTGTCCCAGTCTCTTGTGTTGTGCACCCAGAGACCGTTACGCCCCTCCCCCCTTCAGTCCCAGTCTCCTATATTGTGCGCTCAGAGCCCACTACGTCCTTCCACCCCCCCAGCCCCAGTTCCCCCTGTTCTCTATACACCACCAGGACCACAGCTCACTTCTCTCACCCCTATGTACAGCTCGCTTGAGTCGCCGGTGCCGTCGCCACGCAGTACCCGACTGTTGGACGGGATGACGGATGGGTCGGCCTCACACCACCTGGCGCCTCCTCTCGACGCTCACTGCATGGAGCCTGGGCCGACTCTGCTCTCTGCTCGGACGACTCTGCAACCTGCACTACGACGATCGCGACGGCGGATCAAGCCACCAGATCGTCTGAACTTGTGATATTGTTTCCGCTTCACCCCGTGTTTTTTTTTAAAGGAGGGGTGAATGTGGTGGACTTCAGTTGTGCCTTTGTCCTGCCTGGATCACCGTTGTGTGTTTGTCATGCCTGGACACATCCCCTGCCGGCTCCTCCCCTTGTCACCTAGTATAAAGGTGGCTGTTTCCTCCCCCTTGTTCAGTTCGGGTCGGTTACCTGTTGGGATGTGCTCCTGGTTCTGTTATGAATAAAAGCCTACAGTTGTATTGGCACACAAGTAGTCTTTTGCCTAATTGATAGCGCATCAGACCCTCTGGCCCATCAAGGAAGCCTTTGGCCTCAACCGATCTCCAGCCATTGCACCAACCTCCAGCCCACACCCGATCGCTGCTTTCGCCGCCGCTCCACCCCAATCCATTAAACCCTCCAACACCGCACTGCCTCCCCATGGATCTGATCGCCACCTTCAACCCTTCACCTGTCCTGCATTCCAGCTTTCCATCCCCAATTGCACTCTCGAATCCCCCCCTCCCCCAAGCCCTAACTGCTCCCTCAGCACCTTCATGTCGCAGCCTCAGTCCCAGCCTCACACACTCCTGATCAAACCTCCACCTGCCCAGGGGATCTCCCCAAGACTCCATAGATGTGGCCTCCTGCTGTCTGAGATGTCTCCTGCCTGTCAACCAGGCTGTCCACGAGGCCTACCATTATCTGGGAGACAGAGCTGGAAGACAATAATCACAGAATCACAGAATACTACAGTGCAGAAGAGTCCCTTCGGCCCATTGAGTCTGGACTGATGCATGAAAGGCCGTGACCTGCCCACCTAATCCCACTTGCCAGCACTTAGCCCATAGCCTTGAATGTTATGGCATGCCAAGTACTCATCCAGGTACTTTTTAAAGGATGTGAGGCATCCCGCCTCCACCACCCTCCCAGGCAGTACATTTCAGACTGTCACCACCCTCTGGGTAAAAACGTTTTTCCTCAAATCCCCCCCTAAACCTCCCATCCCTCACTTTTAATTTGTGTCCCCTCGTAACTGACCCTTCAACTAAGGGGAAACAGCTGCTCCCAACTACCCTCTCCATGCCCCTCATAATCTTGAACACCGCAATCAGGTCACCCCTCAGTCTTCTCTGCTCCAATGAAAACAACCCAAACCTGTCCAACCTCGCTTCATAACTTAAATGTTCCATCCCAGGCAGCACCCTGGTAAATCTCCTCTGCACTCCAGTGCGTTCACGTCCTTCCTATAATGTAGCGACCAGAACTGCATTCAGTACTTCAGCTGTGGCCTCACCAAAGTTCTATACAATTCCAACATGACATCTCTGCTTTTGTAATCTATACCTCGATTGATAAAGGCGAGTGTGCCATGTGCCTTTTTCACCACCCTATTAACCTGCCTTTCCACCTTCAGAGATAATGAGGCCTTGCTGCTAAGATTGATGGGACGTCAATGATCCTAGCCTTCCTCAGGCTATTTTTGGTCCCATGTCCACCCCCCGCAGCCCCCCCCCCCCCCCCCACCCCTCCCTCCCCACTGCCCCCAACATAAATAGCAAAGCTCCAATGTTTGATTAGACACCAGCAGACTCAGATGAACTCAGGACTTGGATGGGATGGTACAGATGCTCAGATCGTTCACTCAGACTTTCATATAAAGAATTGTTATTTGGAAACTAGACTGGGAGGGTGTGGGGGCTTGGGAGAGGAAAAAACAAAAGATATAAAATTGTTTAGACTTAAACCTTTCTTCCTTGTGGACTTAGCACATAAGAAAAGTGCACTGACAGCATCAATCTGTGACGCTGATAAAATTCTCCTTCATCCTGCCACAGCAGGATGTTTAAATGTTTTTAAAAAAACATTCTTTGTGCACCACCCTTTGGAGTTTTAGTTCCTCTGAAATTTCGGTGGTAACCCTGATCTCCTCATTGCTGAGTGTCCTTAATGAATCGAACTTGGAAAGTTTCAAAGCAGTTGCCAAGCAACGCAAGCCCAAACATACTTGCACAAACACACACACACACACCACACACACACAAACTTAAACAATGCAGTGTAGGCGATGGCTAAAAAGAATTCTCACTGTATGCATCGTTGCGGTCTCTCGTCCCTTCCACTTGTCCGTCCGGGAGAATTCGTACAAAATGTCCTCCATTTGCACAGTACAAGAGCTTTGGGTCCTTGTAGCTCCCCAGAAAGTGATTGAAGGAATTGGACAAGTTTGATAAACTTGTCACAGTTCCAGCATCCATGTTGCTTCCAGCCTGTGTTCATATGGCTCTTTCTCCTGCAATAAATCAACAGGCACACAATAAACTTTACTTTAAAAAAAAAGAATGCCAGTTTAGGAAACAAAAATATAAGGAATTAGAAGTCTACGTTACAAATATAATGACATATTTTCTACTCTTTTTCACCCCAAGGCTTGTTCCTCTCCTTTCTCACAAGCTCTGCTATCTTCTCCATATGAACCTAGACTACAGGTATTGACAAACTACACAGCAGCAAAAGGAATCACAGTCAAGTCTGATCGTGTTGTCATCTGACGCACATGTACAAAATGCATAAACATGCACAAGCAAACACACACACACACATTTTCTAACAGACGTCAGAGATCAGGGTTGGGAAATGCGGCGATTTTTCCATTAGCTTGTACATTCACTCCCTCCAGCACAAGCGCACTGCAACTGCAGTGTGCACTCTCCACAGGAGGCACTGCAACAACTTGACAGGGTTTCATTAACAGGACCTCCCAGCACCTCAGCAAGGGCAGCAGGTGCATGAGGAAACTATTACTTTCGAGTTCACTAGTGTGCCACACACCATCCCGACTTGAACATTTATCATTGCTGTTCCTTCATTCATCAGCTGCCCAAAATACTGCACCTCCCAACTTAGCAGCACTGCAGGTGTAACTTCACCACATGGACTGCAGCAACTCAAGAAGGCAACTCGCTACCATCTTCCCAACGGCAATTAGGGGAGGGCAAAAAATGCCTGGTTGCCTGCGTACATCCAGAAAACAATAACTAACATCCTGTTTGACGCAGAATGAGAATGAAATGAATCAGTTTTATAGGCAAGTATGAGTTGTCTACGCAAGGAGATTACAGCTTCAGTATTTTTCCATCATTTCATTTAAAATAGAAAGTTACTGATCAGACAAACTGTCAGAAATGAAATGACCCAGGCTTGAGATTAAAACAACATCGAGAGGCACTTGTTTTAGCACAATGGGAAACAAGGCTCCCTTACAAGAGCAGAGGAGTTCTCCCTGCGGTCCTGGCCAATATTTATCCCTCAGCCAACAGCACTCAGACAGATTATCTGGTCATTAATCACATTGTTGCTTGTGGGAGCTTGCTGTGCATAAATTGACTGTCTTGTTTGCTAAATTATAGCAGTGATTACACTCATAAAGTACTTCATTGGTTGTAAGGTGTTTCGGAACATCCAACGAGCTGTGGATCTTTTGATAAAACAATAAGCAAACTCGATTTATATTAATCATTTCTTAAATATAAAAAAGCAAGAAACCCTCAAAAATCGCTTACCTCAATTTACTGGTGCAGAGTTGTTAAATAACCTGCTGATCTGTTCAGGATCTTAGGTGTATGTGTATCAGATATCGGTTGAGCTGCCCCTGATCCAGCAGTATGTACTCTACAGTATATTCTAATCATTTTCCCAGAAACTTATAGCATGCATCTGCCAATAAAGAATCAGGGAGCTCAACAGTCTAACTTACGGTGCTCTCCGCCAATATCGCCATTGCTGTGAATACCTGGTTCCTCATGAATCCCATGGTTAAAGGTGGAGCATTTTTCTAATAGGTGAAATAGGTGAGCCTCTTTATATAACTTCCACGTGTTAACTGCTATAGATCCTGATTGTTATTGGTGCAATCAATCCACAAGTTGCCCTGACTAAGAATTGAGCTTGGAGCAATGTGACCCTGGCCATCAAGTTGCAATCTAGTTCTGCGGTAGAATTTACAAACAATTCTCAAGGCGGTGGCAGGAAGCAGCAAGAGAACACATTGATAAATGACTGAGACAACAGCTCTCAACTGGGTGCTCTTAATGTGGCTTAGATCGTATGAAGGTCATGTACATATTAGGATATGTCTGGAGCGCTTTATAAACAATGCGTTGCACTTGGGCTGGGAGACCTAAACGGGGCTCACTGTGTTCAAATGTGATTCGCTGAAATTTATTACGGGCACAGCATCCCACCAGTTATAAAGGTTTTGAGGAACAGTAGTACAATCACACTAAAGTTAGAACAATTCCAAATTTGGGAATGTTTTCTGGGCCTCCGCCCAACATTGTGCCAAAATTAAACAGCTTCAAATGATGACATTTTTAGTTTGATTTTCTAGATACCAGTTTGATCTGCTGCCTGCTCTGCATGAACTGATCCCAACTGGAGTGGTGTAGAGTTTCTATGATTGACCTTAACATCACTGGATTAGGGAAGGGCCAATCAGCCAGTGAATCATCTCTCCTGATTGAAGTATAGGGATCTTGGCTGAAAGTACACATGTGCATGCGTGTGTGTATTTGTTGTGTATGTGTTGTGTGTGTGTGTTTGTGTGTGTGTGTTGTGTATGTGTTGTGTGTGTGTGTTGTGTATATGTGCGTGTGTGTGTGCATGCGTGCGTGTGTGTGTGCGTGCGTGTGTGTGTGTGTGCGTGCGTGCGTGCATGTGTGTGTGTGCACATGCATGTGTGTATGTGTGTGTGTGTGTGTGTGTGTGTGTGTGTTGCGCGTGTGTGTTGTGTGTGTGTGTTGTGTGTGGGTGGAGATTGGGTTGGGACAAGGTCAGCCTTTGTTTTGCACACAGCTTGGTGGTTGAATTACCATCAGACAGGTGTTGCCGTGGCTCACAGCTACAGTCGGGCGGCACGATGGCACAGTGGAAATATATCACCATTCTTTTGCAGCCGCTGGGTCAAAATCCTGGAATTCCCTCCCTAATGACATTGTGGGTCAACCCACAGAACATGGACTGCAGTGCTTCAAGTAGGCAGCTCACCAACACCTTCTCAAGGGCAACTAGAGATGGGCAATAAATGTTGGCCAGCCAGCAATACCCATGTCCCATGAATGAACCCCCCTATGTGTTTATTCTGCTAGTCCTCGTGACACTAAGGGGCAATTTAGCATGGCCAATCATCCTAACCCGTACACCTTTGGACTGTGGGAGGAAATTGGAGCACCCAGAGAAAACCTGTGGATTCAGGCCAAGGTGTGACTTGATTCCTTGATTCCAACTCTCATTTCCACTTCTGGCAACATGGGGGCATGGAGGGTGGGTGGAAGATTGAGAGAGTGAGGTTTGAGGGTCTGACAGTCATAACTATAATTGGGCCAATATCCCAATAAATGGAGGCAGGCTTTTTAGCCTGGCAAACCAATCATCCACCCAACTCTGTTGCTGCCTCAGAGTTGCCTCTGGGGTGGTGCACCTGTTTCCACCTTCCCTCGCCTCCTCAGAATGAAAATATGGTGGTCAAGTCCTCCTTAATAGAGAGGGTGGTCATGGAATAAGAAACTTTCCTGACCAATGTTTCCCATTGGATCCACAAAAAATTGATGCGACAAATTTCTAGAATTCTGTGACAATCCCTTGTGATCAGACAGGCAACACTGTCAAGGTTCATCATCAATAATGATTACTAAGGGGAGGTACTCAAATGTACTGGGCTGTCTGTTATTCTAAAGAGCAATCCATTCTATCAGGGCAGGAAGCAATATCCCTCGTGGGAGAGTTTTTTGTATGGGTGTGTTTGCATTTATGGGAGAGGCAGATGCTTCTCGTAGTCTAGTCGTGTGTGTAGATAATCAGGGCTCTATGCTATTAGAAAACTTTTTGGAGTCAGCTATCCTGGTATCTAATTAACTGCAGCATAAACAGAGACAGAAACCATAGTAGCCTGTAGTCAATGTAAAGAAGATTTTAATATATCATCCCCTTATCAGCTTGTACCATCACTGCCTCAAAGAACTTCATGCTATGAATTATGTTTGGAGCATTGAGGCTACTGCCTCTAGGGAGCTGCAAATTGGCCCCCTCTCGAGATAAATCAGGGATTAATATCAATGATCACATCAGAGTTTTAAGTTTATTTATTAGTTTCACAAGCAGACATAGGGAGAACGTGCAGACTCTGCGTAGACAGTGACCCAAGCCGGGAATCGAACCCTGGTCCCTGTGCCACTATGCTGCCCAGTAACCTAACTGCACCCTTAATGTGTTGTTACCTCATTCAAACTTCCTGTACAAGTATTGTTCCTTTACTGCATCTTCCTTTTTTTATTCCTCTTTCAAAATTGGAAAGACAAAAGGCAAATCCTTTAGCCCCCACAACAGACTCCATTCCCTAGGTAGCCATTTGAACCCCTCCATGGTCAACTGTCAGCGCTTTATGATCCTTGTAGAGACTGATAATTTTAAAAAAGAAATTTGAACTTCCAGTGAATGACTGATAGAGATTTCAAGCTTTAAGATGTTTACTGTAACAAACAAACTAAAAGCAACATTGAATAAACACTATTTGAGCAGGTGGCTTATACTCTAAAATAGAGAAAAGATCCCCCCATTTAACTTTTAAAACAACTGAAGATTTCCAGACACAGTTATATTTTACCCTGCGCCATAAGTAGACATGCTATTAAAGATGTTATAGCAGGGCGCTTCGATAAGTTCAAAGTAATCAGGCAGAGTCAACATGGTTTTGTGAAGGAGAAATTATATTTAATCAACTTACTGGAGTTCCTTGAGGAAATAATATGTGCTGTGGATAAAGGGGAACTGGTGGATGTACTGCACTTAGATTTTCAGAAGGCATTTGATAAAGTGCCACATCAAACCAATAAGATCCTGAAGGGTCTTGACAGGGTGAAGGTGGAGAGGATCTTGTGGGAGAATCTAGAATTAGAATCTAGAATAAAAAACAATGGGTCGTCAATTTAAACTGGAGATGAGGTGATTTTTTTTCTCTCAGAGAGTCAGGAGTCTTTGGTACTTTCTTCCTGAAATGGTGGTGGAAGCAGGATCTTTCAATATTTTTAAGGGAAGGGGGTGATATGTTATCATGAGTGGGTGGGATACAGATTTCAGGTTACTATCAGATCAGCCATGATCTTATTAAATGACAGAGCAGGCTTGAGGGGCTACTCCAGCTCCTTGTTTGTATGTTTGCATTCTCCTGGAACCAGTCCCAAGTTACTCTCAGCTTTTTGCTTTCATCCTTCTCAGGTGAGTATCTCTTAATCCATGCCTGACTTTCACTGTGAGGAACAAATTGGAGAATGTTCCCTCTACCCAAAACTGGGTGAATCTTCCAGCCTCATTGAAATCCTCATAACCTCAGTCTCTTCTGAGTATGGGTTTCACAGTGGCACAGTGATTAGCGTTGCTGCCTCACTACACCAGGGGCCCGGGTTCGATTCCCAGCTTGGGTCACTGTGTGGAGTCTGCACGTTCTTCATGTGTCTGTGTGGGTTTCCTCCGGGTGTTCCGGTTTCCTCCCACAGTCAGAAAGAAGTGCTGGTTAGGTGCATTGGCCACACTAAAAAACATTCTCCCTCAGTGTACTCGAACAGGCACCGGAGTGTGGCAACTAGGGGATTTTCATTGCAGTGTTAATGTAAGCCTACTTGTGACGCTAATAAAAATAAATAAATATTATAAGTTCCCACCCGCATTCTTACGTAGTGAACCTTAGAAACCTGCTGCCTCTAGCTCTCTGCTTCCCTCCCGCTCTCTTTCTTGGATTCTTGCAGACTGACCCTATCCATGAGGTTCAGGATATATTGAAAATTCTGCAACCCAATCAGTTATTGGCATCCTATGAACTCTTCCCCACTCAAAGTCCATCTGTAAAGCAATATGAATCACCTGGGTCTTGGAGCCCTCCCACCCCCCGGCCCAAATCCCTTTATTTTTACCAACCAACCATCCAGTATGTCAGAATTCACATGATCCCCCTTCAGTTCTCCATTTCACCCTAAATTAAAGAACTGATCTCAAAATATAGAAAGGAAAGTTCTCCAGCCTCTCGCAGCAGGTTTTCCTACAGTGGAGGCAGCTCACCATTGGTGGAATCTTCCAGTCCTGCCAAAGTCAATGGTGCTTTACATTCTTTGAGGAACCCATAGTGGGGGTCAACTAAACAAACCTTTGAGTGAAGAATGTTGTCACTCATGTAAGTTCTAAGTGGCTGACACTTTATTCCTAGACTGTGAGCTCTGTGGGGCATGGGGTAGCATGATGGCACAGTGGTTAGCACTACAGCCTCACAGTGTCAGGGACCCGAGTTCAATTCCCGCGTCGGGTGACTGATTGTGTGGAGTTTGCAAACATTTGACTGCCTGTGTTGGAGTACTTATTCTGCCAAGCCCCTTAGGAATTCGATATGTTTCAATGAGATCACTTTTCATTCTTCTGACCTCCAATCCCTACTCAATCCCTCTTCATACAGCAATCCCTACTTCCCTGGATATAAAACTAAAAATAAAATCTGAAAGAAAATAGAATTTGAGTTGGATGGCTTCATATATCAAGTACTTAAAGAAAATTAAACATATTATTTTAAACTTGCAGGGTCCAGCAGAATGTATTTTAACTAGGAGGCGTTCGTATTAGTGAGGCTTGAGCTGCTCTCTACATTTTACAGAACAAGAGAAACCAAATAAGCACCGTCACAGCAAAGTGTTCACACAGTAGTATTTATTGAGAAACATAAAGATCTTTCTCAAGTTGATTTTGTATGCGACTATCTCCAAATGAAATGAACCATTGGACTACGGTAAACATATTGAAACCCAATAGTTAGATAGACTGAATGGTCACGGCTTTAGAAAAATCTGACTTACCGATTGTTGTGCGACTAACTTGGCCCCATGCTGAGCGATGATCAGCTTGTCACTTCGAAAATTATGTAATTAGTCAATGGGCCTCTTTGAAAACACAAGCCAGTGCTTTCCAACATCAAGAAACTCATTTTCCGCAGAGCATACTGCGCATTCCTCATTCCATTTTACCGTGAGGTCCTTGTCATTGTCGGATTAACTCCCTCCAAACAAATTTCCCTCAGCGATCTCATTCCAGTTAAAATAACGTTGGATGAAAATACTAATCCTTTTGTGGTAAATTACCCCTCAGATTTTTTTTAAGGTTCTAATCATGTAGTTGTCCTAATAATACTTTACAGATTATTAAAGATGAAATTCAATTGGATTTCTTAAAGACAATGCTCAGGCAATCAGAAACACCTATCTGTAAACAAAAGGCTACAGTCTCGCCAGCCTGACACACTTTCTCCCAGCAGAAAGAAGAAATGCAATAGCAAATGGATTCTGGAGCAAATGGAGCCGGAGAGGGAGTATCTTTGTGAAGATATTTTCTTATTTTTAGCAGCTCTGGCTGCAAAGTGTTAAAATGGCAGACTCGAAATAAATAAACGACTTAATGAGATGGAAGTTACATCCGCTTGTCCAATGATAAGGAGACTGATCTGAAGTTCAGGAACATGAACAGGCTTTATCATTCACAAGCAGAAGCTCAGAGAGAAGAGAACATTTGACTGCCTGTGTTGGAGTTTGCACATTCTCCCCGTGTCTGTGTGGGTTTCCTCCCACACTCCAAAGATGTGCTGGTTAGGTGGATTGGCCATGCTAAATTGTCCCTTAGTGTCCAAAGATGTGTGAGTTGGGGGCATTAGCGGGATAGATGTGTGTGGTTGTGGGGATAGGGAAAGAGTAGGACTGAGGGGATGCTCTGTCAGAAAATTGGTACAGACTCGAAGGGCTGAATGGCCTCCTTCTGCATTGTGGGGATTCTATGATTCTATGATCAGATTGTGCTCTGGGCTAAGAATGCTCGGATATCAAATAACTGTACAAAAAATACCTTCAAAAAGTACATGTTTTGAAACTGTTGATGTGGTTCATGTAAGGTGTCACTTTGACCTCTCAACCAGAAGATTGCAGGGTCAAGTTCCCTTTTGCAGAGCTGGGACTATACAACTTAAACTGGTGTGAAGTTGTAGCATTGAGCGAGTGCTACATTGTTGGAGGTGCCTTTCTTCGGCTGAGATTTCTAACTGAGGATCTGTTTGGGTGGATCTAAACGATCACAAGGTGTGATCTGAAGAAGCTTTTCCTTGCTCTGCTGTAACGAGAAATGCTCTCCCAACTAAATAACCCGCAAAATAAGTTATTCATCCCATTTTGCGGGGTGTTTCTGGGCTGCCATGTTGCTTGCATTACAGCGCTTATTAGATTTAATAGTAATTATTCATGTGAAGCCGAGAGTTGTGATAGGGTGCGCACCTTTACTGACCAGAATGAGGCTCTACAGAGCTATGGGGAAAAAGTAGGGGAGTGGCACTAATTTGGAGAGCTGGCAAAAGGAAACACCATGGGCGGAATGACTTCTTTCTGTGCCGTAATATTCTACACCTTGCAGAGTGTCTCAGGTACTGCAGTTTTGGAATAATAACAAACAGCAAATGTAAGCAAATTCCAGCTCTACCCTAACTCCTCTCAGAATAAAGGAAATGCACCATGTGAAACATGCTGAATTATTTTGCCCTCATTTGAAATACAGAATGGACTGCAATATTTCAAAAACTGTCACTGGCACCTATTGTTCTTTGTCAGCTCGCTCCTGTTTCTCTCCCTCTCCTGAAGGTTTTTGTTGGGATGTGATTCAAAAGACATTTCATAGAATCATACCGTGCAGAAGGAGGCCATTCGGCCCATTGAGTCCACACCGACCACAATCCCACTCAGGCCCTATCCCCATGCATTTACCCTAGCTAGTCCCCCTGACACTAAAGGGCAATTTAGCATGGCCAATCCACCTAACCTGCACATCTTTGGAGTGTGGGAGGAAACCCACAAAGACATGGGGGGGCGGCACGGTGGCACAGTGGTTAGCACTGCGCCTCACAGCGCCAGGGAACCGGGTTCGATTCCTGGCTTGGGTCACTGTCTGTGTGGAGTTTGCGTGTTCTCCCTCTGTCGGCGTGGGTGTCCTCCGGTTTCCGCCCACAGTCCAAAGATGTGCAGGTTAGGTGAATTGGCCAGGCTAAATTTTCCCTCAGTGTACCTGAACAGGCACCGGAGTGTGGCAACTATAGTAACTGGACATACAGTTTCACAGTAACTTCATTGCAATGTGAATGTAAGCCTACCAGTGACTAATAAATAAACTTTAACTTTTAGCAAGGGGAGAATATGCAAACTCCACACGGACAGTCACCCAAGCCAGGAATCGAACCTGGGTCCCTGGTGCTGTGAGGAAGCAGTGCTACCCACTTTGTCTTCCCACCTATTTGCAACCCTTTGGTGTGCTGCACATTATCCATTATATGAGCCTTTACAGTTTAGAGTGGGTGTTTGATATGGAAGGCATCGCAGTTGAGTTTGATTGTATCGACATTTGACACCCATGTACACGCACGCACACACATAGAGGGGGGTGTGCGTATGGGGAGGGGGGGGATCTGCTTCCATGGGGGAGGGATCCTTTTGTCACCTTTTTGACACTTTTTTTCAGAGTGGGCGCCCCAATCTTTCAGGGGGTGAAGTTGCTAGCAGGGCAAGCTTAACGTCATGGGCCCCACCCCCTTCCATTTTTTTCAGTGTTGAAAAGCTGGTGGGAAAAGGCAGCCGGTGGACTGCCTTCCGCTCTTTCTCCTTGGGACCACACATCGAAAAAATAATCCTAAAATTCCGCCCAGTTTAGGAAAAGGGAGTTTTAAAGTTTTATTTATTAGTCACAGGTAAGGTTAAATTAACACTGCAATGAGGTTACTGTGAAACTCCTCTAGTCACTACAGATCGATGCCTGTTCGGGTCAATACACCTAACCAGCACATCTTTCAGAATGTGGGAGGAAACTGGAGCACCCGGAGGAAACCCACGCAGACACGGGGAGAACGTGCAAACTCCACACAGAGAGTGACCCAAGCTGGGTATCAAACCCAGGTCCTTGGCGCTGTGAGGTAGTAGTGCTAACCATTGTGCTACCGTGCCGCTCTAGTCACTATGCTACTGTGCCGCACTTGCTGAATTTTTCCTCACTCCATTCCTTGGGATGGATTAACCAACCTTCGCAGCTCGTAGCTGAGGGCTACATTGCTACAGTCCACTGGATAAACTCACTGGGGCTGCTCAGGAGACAGTTTAGAAATAAGGTGGAGATGCTGGCGTTGGACTGGGGTAGGCACAGTAAGAGGTTTCACAACACCAGGTTAAAGTCCAACAGGTTTATTTGGAATCACGAGCTTTCGGAGCACTGCTCCTTCATCACCTTGATGAAGGAGCAGCTCTCCGAAAGCTCGTGATTTCAAATAAACATGTTGGATTTTAAGCTAGTTTTGAAATAAATATTAAAGTTCACTTTTTCCTGTTTCCCATCTATTGAAGGGACTCATGGTCCTGAAAATCCAAATAAATGGTAAGTATTTGGCTAGAATGGGGAAAGGTTTTATATACCGCTCTGAGCAGTTTTCCTTCCATATTTTTGGACCAAAGTCACAAGCCACTTTTATCTCCAAATTCCTGAGCAAGTTAATTAAAAAGGATGTGGTCGGCAGATTAAGGAGTTTATTTTGAAGGAAGTGCATTGCAATGCTCACATTGAGACTAGAATGGTGCACAGTAACACAACCACGTTCTGCATTTTCATTTCAACCAATCCTTCACCTAAACCGAATTTTAAAATTAAAATCTTGTTGAAAGAATCAAGCCTGGTGATAGGATCACAGGATCACACCAATCATAATGCTTTGTCTTATCCACATCACAATACTGGAACGACCTTTCAAATGAAAGTTAACATCCCTCAAGTCAAAATAATTCAAATTCATTCCGCGGAAGCAACCCTGACTTCTGTCCTTCTCTCTCTGTAATCCCAGCGAGGGCCCGTTTAACCATCCTTTTATCTGCAGCTGTTAATAATTCAGTTTAACAACCCCGTGTAGGACAGCAGTGAACAGAAACATTTTACAAAGGAATTGGTTCGAGTTTTTCCATTTGCCTTTTAACCCTTTCAGAAGAGAGAATCAAATTCACACCTGTTCTAAGCTGACTGCCGACTCAGGGATTCGCTTCTTAACCACACAGGGGACACAGACAATTATTCCCCACCCAGAACGTTTCAACTATTTAACAAGCATTATCGGTTCTTTTTGGAATATTGTCGAGCGCCTGACAATTATAGAACAACTCCGAACTGCGTACTTGCCTTGTTTGCCAGTGTTCTGGAAACATCCAAAAGTAGGAAGTAATCTGAAACGATTATAAGGGAGGGACAAAAGAGTCAAGCATGTTGGGAATAAATTTAGCTGCAAGCAGCCTATTGTTAGAAGAATGATTTCAATGTGTCTTTTTTTTTGTTATAATCATTGAATCTGACAGCACAGAAGCAGAATATTTGGCCTATCGTGACTAGTTTTGCCTCTGGAGCGATGCCAGGGATCCTGCCAGCAGCCAGGCCTGTGCCAAGGGGTTTGCCATGGCCAGGTCTGGGCGCATTGAAGCCTGGGCAGTTGCAGTGTACACCAGGCACGGTGTGCCTGCCTGGCACTCAGCAACGGCGAAGAGCACTGTGGACCTGCCTCTCACCAAGCCCCCCTTCCCCATTCCCACATCTCCATGCCTTCACGAACCATTCTAGCCTTTCCTTTTTTCAAGCTGGTGGCAGATACTTTTCACAGCAAATTTGCATCTTGTTTGTGTGATATTCATGTACAGTATTGCCCAGTGATCAACTGAGAAAAGTTAATTTTTATTTCCTTTGGTGGCTCCCAGAGCAACTTCTGAGATGTATAAAACTGATCAGGATTTGTCCAATCTTTAATAGTTTCATTCCCAGCTCTCTTCCTGACATCTTCCTCATCTTCCCCCCAAATTCACCTCCTGCCCTCTTGACCCTATTTCCACTAAACCGTTGCCCAACTTGCCTTTATGAATTCCACCCAGCCACTATTTTAAATGGCTCTCTCTTTGCACTTTCCCCCACTATTTCCAAACTGCCATCATTAGCTCCTTCTCAAAAAGGGTGTATATTTCAAGAAGAAATTAGATATAGCTTTTGGGGCTAAAGGGATCAAGGGATATGGAGGGTGAAGGTAGGCTCAGGATATACATTTTGATGATCAGCCATGATCAAAATGAATGGCGGAGCAGGCTTGAAGGGCTGAATGGCCTACTCCTGCTTCTATATTCCACGTCTCTATGTAAACTCATCTTTTACCACACTGTCCTGACTAATTAACATCCATCTTTATCCTGCCTTCAGTTCATCTGCTGCTGAAACTTTCATCCAGCCCTTTGTCCTCTGGATTTTATCAGTGAAGCTCTGATTTTGTTAGCTTCTCAAACTCCACCCTGCATTAACTTGACCTAATCCAAACCCCTGCATGCTGCCCACAGCCTAGAAAAATGAGCTAGTGAACATTTAGTACACATCACCATTTAGAGACAGCAGGATAATGAGTCATAGAATCATAGAATCCCAACAGTGCAGAAGGAGGCCATTCAGCCCATTGAATCTGCACTGACACCAACCCCATCCAGGCCCTATCCTTGTAATCCCATATATTTACCCCGTTAATCCCCTGTCACTAAGGGGCAATTTAGCACGGCCAATCCACCTAACCCTCACATCTTTGGACTGTGGGAGGAAACCGGAGCACCCGGAGGAAACCCACACAGACACGGGGAGAACGTGCAAACTCCACACCGCCAGTCACCCAAAGCCGGAATTGAATCCGGGCCTCTAGCGCTGTGAGGCTAACCACTGTGCCACCACCAACCCATGAATATAAAAAAACTTACTTTAAAATATTTTTCAGGAATATAACTTGCGCAATAAGTGACTTTGTGGGGATGTGTGGCAGAGGGAATTCCATTCTCGAAATGTCAGTTCTTTTCTCTCCTTACAGATGCTGCCTGACCTGCTGAGGTTTTCCAGCGTTTTCTCTCTTGGTTTCAGATTCCAGCATCCGCAGTAATTTGCTGTTATTCCATTCTCTCTATTTTTCTTATTCCATTCTCTGATTAGCTGATCGGTGGTTCTTTTTACTCAAGATTCTTGTTAGTGCAGAGCAGTGACCACTAGGTGACAGTGTTCCTCACTAAAACTCCTCTTAAAACCAATTCCAGGAAATATTAACTAGTTATTTTGCAGCAAGTTATTTCTCTTTCCTTATTTTCTCTCATTCTTCAGTGCCCATGGGCACTGGTCCCTATCTAGTTTCATGAGCTGCTGCCCATTCCTCATGAAGGTCCTTGGGCAGCAGGTAGGATCAGGTTGTTTGATCATGAACTCATGACAACATGAGTCTACACTGATGCAATTCACTAGGTATTGATAGGTGAGAGAGGGTGAGGAGGTGAATTGTAGTATCTCTGGTGTATGCAGTGTGCACCCTTCATGACATACTCATGGATATCTTTAAAGCATTGATTTCTCCAGCCACTAGCTGCTCTGTGGCGAGTGATTGCATTGCCATTGATGCAGATGGATTCTCTTATGTATTCGTGGTACGTGGGTGTCGCTGGCTAGGTCAGCATTTTTTTGCCCCATCTCTAATTGTCCTTGAGAAGATGGTGAGCTACCCTGCGGTGTGTGTACACCCAGAGTGCTGTCCGGAAGAGAATTCTAGGATTTTGACCAGCCAGAGTGACGGAATGACAATAAAGTTCCAAGTCAGGATGCTGTGTGGCTTGAAAGGGAACTTGCAGGTGGTGGTGTTTCCACGTGCATCTGCTGTCCATTGCCTGTGAGGTGATAGAGCTCGCACGCTTGGAAGGGTGAGTTGCTGCAATGCATCTTGTAGTTTAAAGTTTATTTATTAGTCACGAGTAGGCTTACATTAACACTGCAATGAAGTTACTGTGAAAATCCCCTTGTTGCCACACTCCGACGTCTGTTCAGGCACACTGAGGGAGAATTTAGCATGGCCAATGAATCTAACCAGCACGTCTTTGGACTGTGGGAGGAAACCGGAGCACCCGGAGGAAACCCACACAGACACGGGGAGAATGTGCAGACTCCGCACAGACAATGACCCAAGCCGGGAATCGAACCCCTGGTGCTGTGAGGCAGCAGTGCTAACCACTGTGCCACGTATGGTACACAATGCTGACACGATGCTTCGAGTGTCTGTTTAAGTTGTTAGACGGGGTGCCAATCAAGCAGGCTGCTTCACCCTGCAGTCTGTCAAGCTTCTTGAGTGTTGGAGCTGCATTTATTAAGACAAATGGAGAATATGACAATCATATAGCAATTTCTCAGACTTTTGTTATCTGTTATCCACATCTGGGATGGAATATTCTAAAACTTTACAACCCAACAAATGCTGAAATTTTTCCGTATCTTTATCAGTCCTAAATGACCTCTTATCCTGAGACTGTGCCTCTGTATTTTAAACCACCACCACCACCTCCCCCCCTCTCCCTCCCCAGCCAGGGGAAACAATCTCTCACAGTTATTTGCCTGTTAAGTCCCTTTGAAATATTTTACCTTTCAACGAAGCTGCTTCCCATTCCTTTATTACTTCTGTTACTGAGAGATTTTTTGGTTTGTGTTCAAGATTCTTTAAAATTTGTTCTTGGGATGGGAGAATCGCTGGCGAGGGAAGTATTTATTTCCCATCCTCACAGCCGCCTTCTCACTCCACTGTAGTCCATGTGGGATAGATATGCTCACAATGCTATGGGGGTAAGGTGTTGTTGAGGGTGGAGCTCCAGAAATTCAGTGACAGTGTAGGACTGACAATATAGTTGCAAGTCTAGATGTGTGTGGCTTGGTTGCGAATTTGCAGGTGGTGATATTCTCATGTATCTGCTGCCATTATTCTAAGAAGTGCAGAAGCAGGCCAAATGGCCCATTGAGTCTGTACCGATTCTTCAACAGAGCATCTCGCCTCGGCCCTATCTCCGTAACCCCATGTATTTAACCCACTAGTAACCTACACATTTTGGGATACTAAGCGACAATTTAGTGTGGCCAATCCACCTAACATGCACATCTTTGGACTGTGGGAGGAAGCCGGAGCATCCGGAGGTAACCCATGCAGGCATGGGGAGAACGTGCAAACTCCGCACAGTCACCCAAGGCTGGAATCGAATCTGGGCCCCCCTGATACTGTGAGGCAGTGCTGTGTTCATAGGTTTGGAAGGTACTGTTGAAGGTGGGCTGGTGGGTTGCTGCAGTGCATCTTGTTGATGGTACATTGGTGCCATTATGTCTGAGGAGTGGATATTTAAGGGGGTGGATGGGGTGCCAATTGAGTGGGTTGCTTTGCCTTGAATGGGTGTGAAGTTTCTTGAATGTTGTTGGAACTGCACACATCCAGGCAAGTGGAGAGTATTGCATCATACCCCTGACTTGTGCCTTGTAGATGGTGGATGGTATAGGGGAGTCAGGAACTGAGTAATCACTGCAGAATTCCCAGGCTCTGACCTGCTCTTGCGGCCACTGGTCCAGCTAAGTTTCCTGTCAATGGTAACCCCGCAGAATGATGTTTTTGAAGGAATTCAATTATTGTAACACTGTTGAATACCACGGGGAGATGGTTAGTTTTTAGTTGGAGATGGCCACGGGGCAAGGGGCAGGGAGGGTTGGAGCTTCCAGGTCTCTGAGGAGAGACCCTGTCTGTGAAATTGAGTCTGGGCTGGGCAGGTGGGTGGGTGAGGGTGTTGGGATCCCAGAGGGAATCCCGTCTATCAATTTTACACCTCCCCCTCCACCTCAGAACTCGCCTGGGGCGGGGCAGGGAGGGGGGGGAAGTAACATTAGTCACCATTCCTTCACAGTCGTTGGGTCAAAATCCTGGAATTCGCTCCCTAACGGCATTGTGGGTCAACCCCCAGAACATGGACTGCAGCGATTCAAGAAGGCAGCTCACCGCCACCTTCTCAAGGGCAACTAGGGATGGGCATTTAATGCTGGCCAGCCAGCGACGCCCATGTCCCACGAATTAATTTTTAAAAAGTTTAGTTCGGTAAAGTATAGATAATATGTAGAATTTGCCTATAATTATGGCATTACATCGTAGAATTGAATAAATGGTTAAACAAGGCAAACAGACAGAAGCCATTGTGCACACATAGGGACATCTTTGAATCTGACACACCAGATGGAAACTTTCTAAACCCTTATTTATAAACACAGTGGTACAGAGTGTTACAAAAGGTTACAAAGGACATCACTATCACAGCGCAGGAATATTTCAGAAAAAGTAGAATATTTAAAGTCCCGTCTATTCTACAACCTAAATGGCTCATTTCTTTAAGAAAAGAAATGTTGAAAGGATATCAAAACATACCAGGGTCAATTTTATCTGCAAAAGGGCGCACCGACATGTTTTTATTTTAAAAGGATTCATCACACACTCCTTAAATCATTAGCAATGAATTTAGAATCATTAATCAACTGAATTAAAAGATCGCATTCCCGAGATTTAACTTATGCCCATCTTGAAAAAAAGGAAAGGCCATGACCTTTTGGTGACCTCACCATGGACAAAGGAATGTTAAGCTGACCATTCTGTAAAGTTTAAAGTTGAAATCCCTTTTTGTAAAACACAAATTATGAAAATCAGAAACAAGTGAAAGTTATTTATAGGCAGTGATACTGTAAGATATTACAAACAGTTATTGACCAGAAAAATGTTCCCATTGTTCACATTTTAATAAAACAAACCTCAATAATTGGTGAGGACAATTGGCAAGTGCTGAGGAAGACACAAAGTTAAGGATAGCAACATAGAAACATAGTAACTAGAAGCAGGAGGAGGCCATTCGGCCCTTTGAACCTGCTCTGCCATTCATTTTGATCATGGCTGATCATCGAATTCATTATCCTGATCACCCCTTGATCCCACATCCCTTGATCCCTTCAGCCCCGAGATTTATATCTAATTTCTTCTTGAAATCAGACAACGTTTTGGCCTCAACTACATTCTGTGGTAGTGAATTCCACACATACACCAACCTCTGGCTGAAGAAATTTCTCCTCATCTCAGTTCCAAAAGGTTTACCCCTTATCCTCAAACTATGACCCCTAGTTCTGGACTCCCCCACCATAGAGAACATTCTTTCTAATCTACCCTGTATAACCCTATAACAATGTTATAAGTTTCCACGAGATCCACTTTCACCCTTCTAAGCTCTAGTTAATATAATTCTAACCGACTTAGTCTCTCCTCATATGACATCCACTGGTTCTCCTCGCTCAACTCTACATCCTCAAAAAATTCCAAAAGATTCATCAAGCATGATTTCCCTTTTGTAAATCCATGCTGACTTTGTCTGATTATATCACTGCCTTCCAAATGCCGAATTATGAAATCCTTGAGAATAGCAACTTCCCCAGTACTGACGTTAGGCTCACTGGTCTATAGTTCCCTGTTTTCTCTCTACCTCCCTTTTTGAATAGCGGGCTTACATTAGCTACCCTCCAATCTGTGGGAACTATTCCAGAGTCCAAAGAATTTTGGAAAATAACCACCAATGGAGCTACTATTTCCAGGGCCACTTCCTTAAGTACACTGGGATAAAGATTAGCAGGACCTGGAGATTTATCCACCTTCAATCCCATCAATTTCCCCAAAACAATTTCTCTACTAATGCTGATTTCCTTCAGCTCCTCACTAAATCATGTTTCTCTCAGCGCTTCTGGTACATTATCATGTTTTCCTTTCCTCCATTAACTTGGCAAATGGAATATAAAGTAGGCAAATATGAAGTTGTGCACTTTGGTAAGAAGAATGAAGCAGCCAAATATTATTTAACTGGAGAAAGACTGCAGAAAACTGCAGCACAGAGTGATTTCAGGGTCCTCATGCTTAAATCACAAAAAGCTAGCATGCAAGTTCAGCAGGTAATGGGGAAGGCAAATAATATGTTGGCCTTTATTTGAAAGGGAATGGAATATAAAAATACAGAAGTCTTACTAGAGCTATACAAGGCACTAGTTAGATTGCACCTGGAGCACTGCGCACAGTTTTGGTCCCCTTATCTAATGCAAAGAGCATTGGAGGCAGTTCAGAGAACGTTCACTGGGTTGATTCGGGCTGTGGAGGGATTTTCTTATGAGGAGAGATTGAGTGTATTGAGCCTGTACGCAATGGAGTTTAGAAGAATAGGAGATAACCTTATTGAGACATATATGATTCTCAGCGGGCTTGACAGGATAGATGCTGAATAGTTGTTTCCCCTTGAAGGACAGTCGAGAGGACATAATCTCAGATGAAAGATTCACTCATTTAAGACAGAGATGAGGAAGAATTTCTTCTCTCAGAGGGCAGTGAATCTGTAGAATTCTTCACTACAGAAGCTGTAGAGGTTGGGTCGTTAAGTATGTTCAAGGCTGAGATGGACAGATTTTTAATCAGTAAGGGAATCAAGTGGAGTTCAGGATTATCATATCAGATCAGTCATGATCCCACTAAATGGCGGAGCAGATTTGATGGGCCGAATGGCCTACTTCTGCTGCTACGTCTTATGATCTTATAATTAAAATAATTATCAGTAGTAGAAATGAGGTTGCTTCATTAAAAAGAGGAGGAGTTTATACAAAGTAGCAACACACACAGCTGCTAAAGATGATCTAATTCAGTTCAGTGGACTATAAGATAGAAGGGGTTGAACCTTTAGGCCAATGCTTCTCAGGCTGCTGAAGCTCTGGAGTGTCCAGCTCACCAGATAGCTAAAACACTCAGATTTAAGGTAACGCTTCACTTCAGACATTTGATGGATATTCTAAGTCTTTTTTAATACTGGACTCTATATTAGAACTATGATTATGTTTTCCATCTTTCTAGAATCTTTAATGTGCTAATCCACTTGAAGTGTATGGCAAATTACCGTTCTTTAATAAATTTGTAAATATCTCAGTAAAGTATAACACCTCACATAGTATTGTTTGTGCAATCTGTCTTGTACACTCTAAATTGGGGAGATACATTTTTTTGAAGCGGGACTCACCTGGACCCTTATAATATCAGGTAATTATAACCTACCTGATAATTGTTAAAACTGCTTCCAAGAAGGAGGTAATAGCTCTTGAATATTACCTTCCGTGGGTGCGAGGTCATTGCTTGGACCCAAAAGGACTGCATGCAGGAAGTGGTTATTTTCAACTCAAATGAAGATCATTGTTAAGGGGAGGCTCCTGATCTGGGGTGACTCCAAAAAGGAGTTAAGGTTATAAACCACTTCACACGGACCTGTGGGTGTGAATGTTACTTAGTGCTTCTGAGCTCAAGCTTGGAACTTGTGAGGATCCTGATGCACATGGCCACGGAATGCCTTTGGTTTCTGAGGTGTTGGAAACTGCTGAACAAGGTACGATCATCAGCAAACATCCTCACTTTTGACCTTACGGTGGAGATAGTCATTCATGAAGCTACTGAAGATGTTTGGAACTAGGACAATGTCTTGAGGAATTCATGAAGTGATGTCCAGGCATTGAGTTGATTGACGTCCAACAACAACCATCTTCTCTTGTGCTGAGTATGACCGCAGCCAATGGAGAGCTTCTTCGATGCATCTCATTGACTCCAGTTTGGCTAGGGCTCCTTGATGCCCCACTCATTCAAATGCTACCTCGATAGCAAAGGCAGTCACTCTCACCTCACCTCTGAATTCAGCTCTTTTGTCCATGTTTGCACCAAGGCTTTAATGAAGTCTGGAGCTGAGTGGCCCTGGTGGAACCCAACCTGGCCTTTTGCGAGCAGATTATTGCTGAGTGATGGCTTGATAGCTCTGTCGACTATACATTGCTGATGATTGAGGGTAGGATGATGGGTCAGTAATTAGCCTGATTGGATCTGTCCTGCATTTTCTGGACAGGACATATCCTGGTGAGTTTCCACATTATCGGGTGGATGCATTTGTAGCTGTACTGGAACAGCTTATCTCAGAGCACATCTAGTTCTGGAGCACAAAGCCTTCAGTTCCACAGGCAGGGTAGCGTCAGAGTCCATTACCTTTGCTGAATGCAGGCCCTCCAGCTGTTTCTTGATATCATGTGGAACTAATCGACTTGGCCGAAAACTGGCATCTATGATGCTGTGAACCTCAGATGGAGACTGACGTGGATCATCCCCTCGACACTCCCAATTACAAATACTGTAGCCTAGTATTTTGCGCTGACATTCTGGGACTCTATGAATTTATAACCCTTATGAACTTATGACTCCCTGATCATTGAGCATGGCAACTACTGGAGCTTGCTCCTGTGGTTAGTTGTTTAAATGTCCACCACCATTCACGACTCGATGCGTCAGATCTGCAGAGCTTAGATCTGATCCCTTGATTGTGGGGATCACTTAGTTCTACGTTATGCTGCTTCTGTTATTTAACATGCAGGTAGTCCTGTATTCTAGCTTCACCAGGTTGACAGTTCATTTATAGCACTGCCTGCTACTTCTGGCATGCTTACCTATGCTCCTCGCTGAATTAGTGTTGGTTTAGTTTGATATTAATGGTTGAAACAAGAATGTGCCAAGTCATGAGGTTACACATTGTGGTTGAGAACAATTTGCTGCTACTGATGACCTACAGTGCCTCATGGATGGCCAATTTACAACTGTCACATCTGTTCTGAATCTATCCCATTTAGCACAGTGGATGTGATATAGGGTGTACTCTGTGTGAGGATCATAATTCATCTGCATGAGGACTTTGTGGTGGTCACTCCTACAAATATTGCCATGGACAGATATATCTGTGATAGGTAGATTAGAGAGGAGGTGGTCAAGTATGTTTTTCTTTATATTGGTCCTCTCACCATCTAGTGCAGACGCAGGCTGGCACTCATATCTTTCAGAACTTGGGTCTGTGAGGAATGGTGCTTCCGAGCCATTCTTCATGATAGATATTGAAGTCTCTCACATCCTGTGCCCTCGCTGCCTTCAGTGCTTCTTCCAGTTGGTGTTCAATATGGAGGATTACTGACTCATTAGTTGAGGTCGTGCAGTGGATGGCAATCAGCAGGAGGTTTCCTTGCCCGTGTTTGACCTGATGCCAAGAGACTTTGTGGAGTCCAGAGTAAATGTTGAGGACACCCAACACCACTCCCTCTTCACTGTCCTCAACAAATATGTGCCGCCATGTCTGGTGGGTCTGTCCTGCTGGTGAGACAGGACATATCCGGGGACGGTGATGGAGGAATCTGGGACACTATAAGATATGATTCAGTGACTATGACTGTCAGGCTATTTGCTTGGCTTGACAATGAGACAACTCTCCTGATTTAGGCACACGTCCCCAGATGCCAGTGAGCAGTTTATCTACAAGATGCAGCCTCCACTGAGCAGGGGGTGCCCCTTTAGTGTTTCTGGTGCTTAGGCTGATGTCAATTGGTCAGCCCAGTCCTTTCTCTTCCCGGGTTTTTCTCTACAGCTGTTTGATATAACTGAGAGGCTCCTTGGCCTTTTCAGAGGACAGTTAAAAGTCCTCTTATTGTTGCTCTTTTACCTGAGAACTGTATTGTACGAATTGGCTTAACAAAAATGTTACTAGCTCTCCCATGCCTCAGCAGATAAAGGCGGCAGTATCACACCATATTCCTGAATAACACAGTCAAGAAGGTTGCCAAATTAGGCTTCTGGCCTTAGTCAGGGTGGCACTAAAGATGCTGCAATTAGGATAAAATAAAGCAAGTTTCTTTATCCTGATAACTGTCCAATGACCATGACTGGAAAGTATGTGTGTATTGGGGTTTCATTCCAATGTGAGGCCTGTAACCCTGCATAATCATGAAGCCTGACAACACGCCTAGCCTAGCCTCAAGTGCAAAGACAGGCCATCCTTGTGAAGTACAGAGTATCAGCTGACAGTTGCCGTGTGCACTCCAGTGTGAAGCACTGGGAGCGATTTTGACTTTGGTTCAAGGTCCTACTTGGCACTAACAGTAGCTGTCATATATAAAAACTGTAGCCACAAGAGCAGGCCAGAGACTAGGAATTCTGCGGCAAGTAACTCATCTCCTGACTCCCCAAATTCTGCCCACTATTTATAAGCCACAAGTCAGGGATGTGATGGAATACACTCAATTTGCCTGGATGAGTGAAGCTCCAACAATGCTCAAGAAGTTTGACACCATCCAAGACAAAGCAGCCCACTTGTCTGACACACCATCCACCACCATAAACAGCCACTCCTTCCACTGATGCACAGTGACAGAATTGTGTACTATCTATAAGATGCACTGCAGCAATTTGCCAAGGCTCCATCGACAGTAACTTTCAAACCCGCAACCTCTGTCACTCAGTAAAACAGGGGGAGCAGGAGCATTGGAAGACCCCACCTACGAGTTTTCTTCCAAGTCACTCACCACCTGACTTGGAACTATAATGGTGTTCATTCATTGTCACTGGGTCAAAATCCTGAAACTCCCTCCTTGACAGCACTGGGGTGTAAAGTTTATTTATTAGTCACAAATAAGGCTTACATTAACACTGCAATGAAGTAACCTGAGAAATTCCCCTACTCGCCACACTCTGGCGCCTGTTCAGGTCAATGCACCTAACCAGCACGTGTTTCAGACTGTGGGAAGAAACAGGAGCACCAGAGGAAACCCACACAGACATGGGGAGAAACTGCAAACTCCACACAGACAGTGATCTGAGGCAGGAATCGAACCCGGGTTCCTGGGGTTGTGAGGCAGCAGTGCTAACGACTGTGCCACCATGCCGCCCTCCTGCACCACAATGACTGTAGTAGCCCACCACCAATTTTCTCGATGACTTTTAGTGGTTGGCGATTAATTCTGACCTTGTACACGATGCTCACATCCCATGGTGGAGTTTAGAAGAATGAGGGGGGATCTCATTGAAACTTACAGAATACTGAGAGGCCTAGATAGAGTGGACGTGGAGAGAATGTTTCCACTAATGGGAGAGACTAGAGCTCGAGGGCACAACCTTAGAGTGAAGGGACGCTTCTTTAAAACTGAGATGAGGAGGAATTTCTTCAGCCAGAGGGTGGTGAATCTGTGGAACTTATTGCCACGGAGGGCTGTGGAGGCCAGGTCATTGAGTTCTTTAAGACAGAGGTAGATAGGTTCTTGATCAATAAGAGGATCAAGGGTTACGGGGAGAAGGCAGGATAATGGGGATGCAAATCATATCAGCCATGATTGAATGGCGGAGCTTACTCAAAGGGCCGCATGGCCTAATTTTGCTCCTATATTTTATGGTCTTATGGACCGAACGAAAAAAAGCGATATTGAGTTCAACTGACTTCAGGAGAAAGGAAAATTGGAAAAGATGTATAACGCAAAAAGTTAATTGGCACAATTCTTTCATTTGCACTCGAAGTGCTCCCACCCGCAGGAAAACCAAAGTGCTTTCCACTGACATTAGCAGCACCGGCCAGGCGGGATTCACCTGCTCAAACCATTTGAATTTATGCATCCCGGGAATCATGCCAGCTAGCCCAGCTTTACAGCGTCACCTCCACCGCACCCTCCCACCACACAGAAGTGAGGATGACCCAAACCACCCCCTCCCCTCACAAGAGAGATACTCTGGATGGGATTCCCTCAGGATCCCCAGTGCCAACCTTGCACTGCCCCCTGACACTGTAGCAGTGACACCCTGACCTGTTGCCTTGTACTCCAAGGGTAGGCAGGGAAGTGAGTGTTGTGTACCTCTATTGCTAACTGGTTGCAGAGGGAGAATCCTCCAAGAGATCTAGGGATTGGGTAGGCTCGGGATGGGGGAAAGACCTTGACCTCCGAACTCTTCCCCAGGATGGGGGTCTAACGGCTGCACCTGTCCTTGTTGACCTGGGAAAGGTGTTGTTCAGTTTCAGGTTGGTGAATTCTGACACCATTCTGAAGTTAAATTATTTATTATTGCCTCTCTCTTCTGAAACCTTTGAAGTGCCCTGGCCACTTTGACATCCATGCATCTTTGACACCTGGAAGCTTTCAAAATTATTGCAGCACTCTATTCCACAATAGGGATGTTAAAAGCCACCTTTAACATGTTCGTATAGAAATGACTTACCAGGATTTCCCAGGAGAACCCCTTGCTTTCTCTCATACCCCACAGCCTCTATGAAACCCCTTGGAGTGCTTTGATAGTCAGTTTCACTGGGGAGTACCCTTTTAACATTGAAAGATTCGCATTTGGTCTCTGTACCCTCTGAAGTGGTTTGATTGACAGGAATGGATTACTTACATGCCCATGAGCAAAGAGCCTTGTTTGTTTTTCTTTCCCTTCATGTCTGAATGAATCTCGGGTGCTTTGTAAATATTGCGGTTGGAAAATAGGAAGCTAAATCTCATAGAATAGCCAACCCAACCACAATGTTTATAAACATTCAGCCTTTGATTGACAGATCCTGAGGAGAAGGCCTGGGGGGGGGGGGGGGGGGGGGGGGGGAGGGGGGGGGCTGTGGAGGGGCCTGAGGGGGACCCTCCCTTTGCAACTTGGCAGCAGCAGAGGAACACATGGGCATATCACTTACCTCCTTGCCCGCCCCCCTCCCCCATTATGTTTGTCAGGACACGCACTAAAGCCTGGGCTTCCTGCTGGGGAGGCGGGTGCATCACAGGAGGCCGCTGAATTGGGTTTCTAATTGCATGTTTATTAGGGTTTTTAAATATTTAGGATCGGGGCTGGCGGGGCGGGCCGGGAGCATTGCGAAGGGTTTGCCGCCCAGCAGTTATCCCGTTTTAGGCCCGACGCCAGATTCAACAGGCCTTCGGGATTCCCGTCAGGGCCAAGCAGGCCTGGTGAATCCCGGCCAACATTACCTCCACCATCTTCAAGAAAAACAGGATAAAACTGAAGTAAAAATAAATAAACTGAATTTTAAAACAGGAAATGAAACTTTTCATAAATAAACTTCAGAAGGAAAGCATCTTTGCGCCTTTATATTCAAGCAAAGCCTCTTCAATTTTGGATAGCAAGGAGAATTTTGACACCGCCCAGTTATAGCCCTCAAAGAAATGGCACATTTTTTTCTCACGCAGACCAAAATATTTAGGTGATTTGTGGTTAGTCCAACTATAACCCTTCTGTTCAAAACGGACTTTAGCTCTGAATTTTGTAGCCTATCACCTCAAAACTGCACTGTACTGTAACGGGGATTATTCTAACACTGAAAATGTAAGATTGTCTGGAAAAATATACTTCAAATCGGCTGTAAAATTAGCGAAGGAATCCTTTCGACATTCAGGTTCCCAGGGCTTTTGAACAGGCCCCAAATGGTTAAATTATAGATCACTGGTGTGAACAGCAAATGCGCATATTTGAATGGAGCGATAGCTCATACAGGGCAACAAAAATAGACTGCGGCAATGTGGCTTTTATCTCACATAAATAAATAATTCAAAGAGTCATGCAAAGAGTTGGTTTAATCTGCCGATTGCTGAAATTTAATCTATGTTGGCCTGCAAAATAAGTTGTTATTCTGGCACCCCTCGGGGCTCCTATGGTCCTGGTACCGCCCAAGACTTGTTTATTAAAGTGCTTTTCTTACCTTTCTAGGAAGCCGGGGATAATGGGAATGTGCTGGAAAGCGCTTTTAGCAGAGTCAGAGGCCCCACGAAGCTCTGCGTACAAGAGCCGTCTGTGTGAATGTGGGTTGAGGCTTCACTGCCAGTGCTGATACCCAGTCAGTGTTCTAATCCTTCAGCTGACTGTCCCTGTGAGACTGTGAGGTTAGGGCTGGATGACCCAATGCTGCAAACAACAGACACGTGAACAGCCAGCAAATACTTTTTAACCTCTCTGCTCCCATTGCGTCCTGCTTAGTCACTCTTTGGTACGACAGGAAATGTTGGTGGTTACAGCAAGTGAGACCCCCCCGTGGTGGCACGCTTAGAAAAAGGGAGTCTAGGTTTTTGAAGACAGCTTGAAGTTTGTTATCATTCTCAGTCAATCCGCTCTTTTGTTCCCAGGAAGCATGTTGAATCCCAAAGCTCGAATTTCCTTCCTATTTGCACCTAAACGTGTGGCCTAAAAGATTGCAGAATTTGAGCGAGAATTAAAATACTCCCAAATACGCGGCACGGTGGCACAGTGAGCACTGCTACCTCACAGCTCCAGGGACCCGGGTTCAATTCCCGACTTGGGTCACTGTCTGTGTGGAGTTTGCACATTCTCCCCGTGTCGGTGTGGGTTTCCTCTGGCTGCTCTGGCTTCCTCCCACAGTCCAAAGATGTGCAGGTTAGGTGGATTGGCCGTGCTAAATTGCCCCTTAGTGTCCCAAGATATGTAGGTTAGAGGGATTAGCGGGTTAATGGGGTTATGTGGATAGAGCCTGGGTGGGATTGTTGCCAGTGCAGACTTGATGGGCTGAATATCCTCCTTCTGCACTGTAGGGTTTCTATGATTTCTATTGACCCCTTCAGCCGAGTTCCCTTCCATCTTCCACCTGGGCCCTGCCAATGATTCACAGGAAGCCTCATGTGCCACTTCCATGAAATTGTGCTTGTTTAGAGATTCTCCTCAAATTACAACCTGATTTTCCTGCGTGGCAGAGAACAAATCATTTTCTGCATGGTTCCTTGCAATTTTATTTAACTTCCTAGCAAAAATGTATCCGCATTGAGAGCAGTTCAGTATTTCTTTTACTGCATTTTAATGACACAGCATAAATCACATCAGTAAAAAACCTCCCTGATTTCAGGCTCTGATACAGACGTGCCCAATGCTTTTAGATAAAAGGAGAAAAAAAGACTTGCATTTATATAGCGCTTTCCGTGACCACTCGACTCAAAGTGCTTCCCATCCAATGAAATTTACTTCATTAAATAAAATTTACTTCCACTTACAAACAACAACACGATAATAACCAGATCTGTTTTTGTGACGTTGATTGAGGGATAAATATTGACCAGGATAGGGCCTGGGGAGAACTCCCCTGCTCTTCTTTGGAATAATGCCCGTGGGATCTTTTACATCCACACGAGCAGACAAAAGTGTCTCAGGTTAACATTTCCTCCGAAAGATGATACTTCCAGTATTGCAATACTCCTTCAGTACTGCACTGGAGTGTCAAGGTTCATAGAATCATAGAATCTACGGCACAGAAACAGGCCCTTCGGCCCAAACTGGTCCATGCTGACCAAAATGCACATCTAAGCTGACCCCATTTGCCTGCATTTGGTCCATATCCCTCTAAACCTTTCCTATCCATGTATCTGTCCAAATGCCTTTTAAATGTTGTCAATGTCCCTGCCTCAACCATTTCCTCCAGCAGCTCATTCCACATACGTACCACCCTCTGTATAAAAACGTTGCTCCTCAGGTTCCCATTAATTCTTTCCCCTCTTAACTTAAACCTATGGTCTCTAGTTCTCGATTCCCCAACCCTGGGAAAAAGACTGAGTGTATTCACCCTATCCATGCCTCTAATGATCTGATACACCTCTACAAGATCACCCCTCAGTCTCCTACGCTCCAAAGAAAAAGTGTCCTAGCCTTTCCAATCTCTCCCTATAGCTCATTCCCTTGAGTCCTGGCAACATCCTTGTAAATCTCTTCTGCACTCGCTCCAGTTTAAGTTGGGCTGAATTTTCTGGTCCCACACACTGGTGAGATCACTCAGTTCCACGGAAAGTCACTAGACTTTTGGCTGGGCTGCCGCATCCCTCACGGCAGATCCCGAAAATCCCAGCACCTTGACTTTTGTGCTGCACCTCTAGAATAGAACTTGAACATTGAAATGTTGTGACTCAAAATAGAGGGTGATGGTTGAAACTTTGGAGTAAATTTTCTGCGCCCACTTGCCACGGGAGTCATTGTGGGTGGGATGAAAAATTTGGCGGATCGCTAACAGGTCTGTTGACCTCGGGCAGAAGGTTCTGGTGCAAGGCAAGCACGACCGGAAAATCCCACCCTTTAATTGCCATACTTAAAAAAAAAATCATTCATGGTATATTGGCATGGCTGGCTCAACCAGCATTCATTGCCCATCCCTAATTGTCTTTGAACTGAGTGCATTGCAACTGGCTTTCTAGACCATTTCAGAGGGGTAATTTAAGAGACAATCACATTGCTGTGGGTTTGGAGTCACATGTAGGTCAGACTGGGCAAGGAAGGCAGATTTCTTTCCCTAAAGGACATTCGTTTTAAGTTTAAGTTTATTCATTAGCGTCACAAGTAGGCTTACATTAACACTGCAATGAAGTTAGTGCAAAAATCTCCTAGTCGCCACACTCTGGTGCCTGTTCGGGTACACTGAGGGAGAATTTAGCCAATGCACCCTAACCAGCACGTCTTTCAGACTGTGGGAGGAAACCGGAGCACCCGGAGGAAACCCACGCAGACACAGGGAGAACATGCAGACGCTGCACAGACAGTGACCCAAGCCGGAAATTGCACCTGGGTCACTGGCGCTGTGAGGAAGCAGTGCGAACCACTGTGCCACCGTGCAGTTTTACAACAAAAAACAATGCTTTGATAGTTCCATCATTGGACAATTAATTCCAGACTTTTACTGATTTCAAATTTCATCATCTACCATGGCTGGATTTAAACTCAGGTCCCCAGAGCATTACACTGAGTCTCTGGATTACTAAGTCCAGTGACAATACCATGGCACCACATCTCCCCATCATGGAAGAGCACAGTATGGTTTAAGTTCGATTTTGTTTAATCTGGTTTACATCCATTTAACGGTCAGATGTATTCTCATGAAATTTGACCATAACATAACATGGGGATGATGGGTACATTTTTGCATTTTACGTCCAATTTGCACTCATGGACACAACTTTAGACAAAATTATACACTTGTGGCTTCTGAAGATCATATAGAGAACAAAATTCTTTTTTTGAACATCTCATTGAGCAGTTGTTTCTGATCATCTCATATACAAAGTACTGAAGAAAAGGTAGAAGATTTGAGACAATATTTTGGATACTAATACAGCATGAACATTTATGTCTAGCTGCTTCTGCACAGGAGTCCTGCCTCCTTCACCAACCATTGAAGAACGTGCCCTTCGATTTGATGGCAAATTTAATCCAATAATATTCCTTAGCTGACTCAGGAGGTTTTGTTGTGTTAGAAAAAATGCATGTTGTTGATAAAACCTGGAGGTCCTTGTACTTTACAATCGTGCGACACCAGAAAAATGGTTAAGTGAGTTAATGAAAATATGACCACGTCTCAGTGATGGTCACAATTTACATCAAATTTGCAGCTGACTTGTTGCCCAGTGATATTTGGACTCTTCCATTATATAGTGTCGCCATCTAGCGATTAGATGCTGTCATTACGTTCAGTCATTTGCAAAAAGCAGCTGGAAAGAGCCTTCCTATTCACAGACAGTACGGCCTCACACATGCAAGCTCAAACACGTAAAAAGGCAGGCTCGCACATTCTGTACCTCTTTCACTTTCCTGTGTCTCTCACCTTTCACGAACCCCTTGCTTTCATTTCTTGCCCTAAAAGTAAGGAAGACTTGCAATTATATCGTGCCTTTCGCTCAGCACGTCGCAATGTACTTTATAACCAATCATTATACTTTTTTGAAGTATAGCCACTGTTGTAATATCAGACACCCTGACTATGACGATTGCTACATCTGAAGTTTCCCCTCGGTTACATTATTTGCATCCTCGATGTTAGTTAGCATTAATCCTTGTCTTTATTTTTCTTTCCTTGCTTCCCCAAGCTCTTTCTCGAAACTTTTCTTTTCTTGAACTTTGCTTTTCTTCATTGCTTTCTTGTCCTTCCTCTCCACCTGGGATTTTTTTCTCGAGTTCTTCCAATCGGCTGCCATAAATTCAGAGGGAAGATTGACGGAAACCTGGGAAGATGCCAAAATTGGGTGTTCTCCTGGGTTATCACAGATCTTTTTACCCAAATGAAGGAAAATCAGAGACAATGGCAGAAATTCTCTTCCTTTCCCTATCTATCCCACCTCGCTTTCCACTTCACCTAACACATTCCCTTTCCTCTTGCCCTGCTCTGCTCTTCCGCAACTCCACCGCCTCACATGGACATACTCCTCAATTGTTGATTCATCAATTTATACATCTCTGCACTGGATCACAACCACATAAATGGGTTACATCGGAGTTACAACATGGAAAGAGGCTGTTCAGTCTAATCAGTTGATGCTGCAGTTTATCCTCCACATGAGCAGTTGTCCTAATTTCATGCACCGGCCTTAGAAAATCATTGAATCCCTACAGTGCAGAAGGAGGCCATTCAGCCCATCGAGTTTGCACTGACCACAATCCCGCCCAAGCCCTAGCCCCATAATCCCATGCATTTAAAACCAAAAGAGAAAATGCTGGAAAATCTCAGCAGGTCTGGCTGCATCTGTAAGGAGAGAAAAGAGCTGACGTTTTGAGTTCAGATGACCCTTTGTCCATTTTACCCCATGCATTTACCCTAGCTAATCTCTCTGACACTAAAGGGACAATTTAGCATGGCCAATCCACCTAACCCGCACATCTTTGGACTGTGGGAGGAAACCGGAGGAAAGCCACACAGACACAGAGAGAATATGCAAGCTCCACAAAGACAGTGACCCAAGCTGGGAATATGAATCCAGGTCCCTGGCGCTGTGAGGCAGCAGTGCTAACCATTGTGCCACTGTGCCGCTCCAAACCATAAGCCATCAACCAGCCCAATTTCTTCAACCAGCAAGATCATCTATTCTTAAACGCTGACATGTCTCTGTAGCAATCATTAATTCTGACAGAGCATTCCACAGTCTCACAAGAGTTTCTCCTGCCCTCTTTGATAAAGATTTATATTCAATCATATTAATCTTTTGTGTCAGCCGCAGCTCAGGTAATAGCGTTCTTGACTCTTTTTTAAAAAATGTATTCTTTCAGGGGCCCCGGGCACCGCTGGTAAGACCAGCATTTGTTGCCCGTTGCAATTGCCCCAGCCCCATCATTTCAGAGGGCAGTTAAGAGTCAACCACATTACTTTGGGTCTGGAGTTACATATAAGGCAGACCAGGTATGGACGCAGATTTCCTAAAGGACATTCCAGATGGGTTTTTATGACTATTGACAATAGTTTCATGGTCACCATTACTGAGACTAACTTTCAATTCCAGATTATTAGAACATAGAACATAGAACAGTACAGCCCTTCGGCCCACGATGTTGTGCCGAGCTTTATCTGAAACCAAGATCAAGCTATCCAACTCCCTATCATCCTGGTGTGCTCCATGTGCCTATCCAATAACCGCTTAAATGTTCCTAAAGTGTCTGACTCCACTATCACTGCAGGCAGTCCATTCCACACCCCAACCACTCTCTGCGTAAAGAACCTACCTCGGACATCCTTCCTATATCTCCCACCATGAACCCTATAGTTATGCCCCCTTGTAATAGCTCCATCCACCCGAGGAAATAGTCTTTGAACGTTCACTCTATCTATCCCCTTCATCATTTTATAAACCTCTATTAAGTCTCCCCTCAGCCTCCTCCACTCCAGAGAGAACAGTCCTAGCTCCCTCAACCTTTCCTCATAAGACCTACCCTCCAAACCAGGCAGCATCCTGGTAAATCTCCTCTGCACTCTTTCCAGCGCTTCCACATCCTTCTTATAGTGAGGTGACCAGAACTGCACACAATATTCCAAATGTGGTCTCACCAAGGTCCTGTACAGTTGCAGCATAACCCCACGGCTCTTAAACTCCAAACCCCTGTTAATAAAAGCTAACACACTATAGGCCTTCTTCACAGCTCTATCCACTTGAGTGGCAACCTTTAGAGATCTGTGGATATGAACCCCAAGATCTCTCTGTTCCTCCACAGTCTTCAGAACCCTACCTTTGACCCTGTAATCCACATTTAAATTAGTCCTACCAAAATGAATCACCTCACATTTATCAGGGTTAAACTCCATTTGCCATTTTTCAGCCCAGCTTTGCATCCTATCTATGTCTCTTTGCAGCCTACAACAGCCCTCCACCTCATCCACTACTCCACCAATCTTGGTGTCATCAGCAAATTTACTGATCCACCCTTCAGCCCCCTCCTCTAAGTCATTAATAAAAATCACAAAGGGCAGAGGACCAAGCACTGATCCCTGCGGCACTCCGCTAGCAACCTGCCTCCAATCCGAAAATTTTCCATCGACCACCACCCTCTGTCTTCGATCAGACAGCCAGTTACCTATCCAATCGGCCAACTTTCCCTCTATCCCACACCTCCTCACTTTCATCATAAGCCGACCATGGGGGACCTTATCAAACGCCTTACTAAAATCCATGTATATGACATCAACTGCCCTACCTTCATCAACACACTTAGTTACCTCCTCAAAAAATTCTATCAAATTTGTGAGGCACGACTTGCCCTTCACGAATCTGTGCTGACTATCCCGGATTAATCTGCATCTTTCTAAATGGTCGTAAATCCCATCTCTAAGGACCTTTTCCATCAATTTACCAACCACCGAAGTAAGACTAACCAGTCTATAATTACCAGGGTCATTTCTATTCCCTTTCTTAAACAGAGGGACAACATTCGCCGTTCTCCAGTCCTCTGGCACCATCCCCGTGGACAGCGAGGACCCAAAGATCAAAGCCAAAGGCTCTGCAATCTCATCCCTTGCCTCCCAAAGAATCCTAGGATACATTTCATCAGGCCCAGGGGACTTATCGACCTTCAGTTTATTCAAAACTGCCAGGACATCCTCCCTCCAAACATCTATTTCCTCCAGCCTATTAACCTGTAACACCTTCTCTTCCTCAAAAACAATAATTATTAATTGAATTGAAATTGAACCTTTGCTCCCTGAACTTTAACCTGGGCCTCTGGATAACTAGTCCAGTGACATTATTGCTACTATATCACCCTCCTCTCCCCTATGTCGCCATGAATCTGAGGTTAGGGGTTCAAGACCCACTCCAGGGACTGAACATGAAAATCTAGGATGATATTTCTCTGCAGCGCTACAAGGGTGTAGCATTGTCAGAGGTGCCATCATTTAGATGACACATTAAAACAAGTTCTCATCTACCCTTTCTGCTTTATGTAAGCGAGCCCATGATACTATTTCAGAGCAGGAGAGTTTTGTCCCCAGTATCGTGGCTAATTTTTATTCCTCAAACAACATCACAAAAAAAAATTATCTGGTCATTATCACATTGCTTTTAGAGTGAGTTTGCTTGTACATTAATTGCTACATTCTATTATTAATTTATAGATTGTGGGCATCGCATCGCCAACACTTCTTGCCCATCCCTAATTGTCCTTGAGAAGCTGGTGGTGAGCTCCCTTCTTGAATCACCGTAGTTCAAATGGCGTAGGTGCACCTACAGTGTTGTTAGGGAGGTAGTTCCAGGATTTTGACCAAGTGATAGTGTAGTAACACAATATATTTACAAATTAGGATGGTGAATGGATTTGAGGGGAACTTCCAGGTGATGGTGTTCCCATGTACCTGCTGCCTTTGTCCTTCTAAATAGTAGCAACCATGGGTTTCGAACGAGCAATTTTGGCCTCTACATTTTAAGAAGGATATAAGGAGGCAGTACAGTGAAGGTTCACTCGATTAGTTTTGTGATTAGAGGGTTGTCATGTGAGGCTGAGTAAATTGCATTTATGCTTTCTGGAGTTCAGAAGAATGAGAGGTGATCTCATTGAAACATACAAGATTCTGAAGGAGCTTGATGAGATAAAAGCTGAGTGATTGCTTCCCCTGGCTGGAGAATCGACAAACAGGGGAGCACAGTCTCAGAAAGGATTTACTAGGATGCAACCGGGACTTGATGGTTTGAGCTATAAGGAGAGGTTGGATAGACTGGGACTTTTTTCTCTGGAGCATAGGAGGCTTCCTGGTAAATCTTATAGAGGTCCATAAAATAATGAGGGGCATTGATCAGGTAAATAATCAACATCTTTTCCCCAAAGTAGGGGAGTCTAAAACTAGAGGGCATAGGTTTAAGGTGAGAGGGGAGAGATACAAAAGGGTCCAGAGGGGTATTTTTTTCACATAGAGGGTGGTGAGTGTCTGGAACAAGCTGCCAGAGGTAATACTAGAGGCGGGTACAATTTTGTCTTTTAAAAAACATTTAGGTAGTTACATGGGTAAGATTGGTATAGAGGGATATGGACTAAATGCGGGAAATTAGGACTAGCTTAGTGATTAAAAAAAAGGGCGGCATGGACAAGTTGGACCGAAGGGCCTGTTTCCATGCTGTAAACCTCTATGACCAAGTCCACAAATCCTTGAAGGTGGCAGCACAGGTGGAGAAGGTGGTGAAGAAGGCATATGGTATGCTTGCCTTTATAGGACAGGGTATAGAGTATAAAAGCTGGAGTCTGATGTTGCAGCTGTATAGAACGCTGGTTAGGCCACATTTGGAGTACTGCATCCAGTTCTGGTCGCCGCACTACCAGAAGGACGTGGAGGCTTTAGACAGAGTGCAGAGAAGGTTTACCAGGATGTTGCCTGGTATGGAGGGTCTTAGCTATGAGGAGAGATTGGGTAAACTGGGCTTGTTCTCCCTGGAAAACGGAGAATGAGGGGAGGCCTAATAGAAGTGTACAAAATTATGAAGGGTATAGATAGGGTGAACAGTGGGAAGCTTTTTCCCAGGTCGGGGGCGACGATCACGAGGGGCCACGGGCTCAAGGTGAGATGGGCGAGGTATAACTCAGATATCAGAGGGACGTTTTTACACAGAAAGTGGTGGGGGCATGGAATGCGCTGCCAAGTAGGGTGGTGGAGGCAGACACGCTGGCATCGTTTAAGACTTACCTGGATAGTCACATGAGCATTCTGGGAATGGAGGGATACAAACGAATGGTCTAGTTGGACCAATGAGCGGCACAGGCTTGGAGGGCCGTAGGGCCTGTTTCCTGTGCTGTACTGTTCTTTGTTCTTTGTTCTTTGACTATGACTCCAACATGGGGTTAATCATTTAGTGCTGAAATGAAGAGAGATTTCTTCACTCAGAGGGTTGTGAATCTTTGGAAATTTATACACCAGAGGGTTGTGGATGCCCATTGTTGAACACATTTAAGGCTGAGGGATTTTTAAAACACTTTTTGATGAATCAAGAGATATGGGAAGTGGGTGAGAAAGTGTAATTGAGGCTCCAACCGTGCTTGAATTGAATGACTGGGCAGCCTCAGGGCTGAATGCAAGTCTTTCTTAATGCATCTCTATGACATTTCTCTTCGTATTTCTTCAGTAGAGGCATTAACTGTTGGTTTTAAATGGGTTAATGAGAAAAGACATTCAGGTACATCATGTGTCTATATGCCAATAGCCATGGTAGCTGATGGAATTTAAATTCAGTTAATTATCTGGAATTGGAGAATTAGCCTCCGTAATGGTGACGGTGACCATGAAACCTAATACTGCAAACAGTGGTTTTGAGGTGAAAGGTTTGTAATGTTGCTCCAACCTGTTGTTCACCTTCACTCTATCATTAATGCTGGATTAATAGAGTCTTAATCATGCACATTTCTGTTGCATACTTCAAACAACACATTGCATTCTGAAAGGATTAAGTTTGTGCAGATTTAAAATCGGATTTCCATTTTTGCCTGCTAAGCAGTTTCTCTGAATTTGGAATTCTTCAAATTGAATAAATAAATCAATCCTTCGTTTGGAAAACTTCTCAACACGATATGCAAATTCAAGCAGTGGGATGTCTAAAGCTTGAGTTGCGCTTTCAGATTTCATTCAACGTGATTTTTAACAGCGGACTACGGGGATTTCTTATCTTCAATGAGAATTGGCATTTTCCTCAGAAGAAGGGAACAAAAGGTAAACAAAAGAGAAACAAAGATGTTTTAAAATAAAATGGTGTTACTCCAGCACTGTAGATTAATATCGATTGTGTGTGAAGTGGCTGTGCTAAATGTTTTAATGGTCGTTCCTCTAAAAGTAAGTTTATGTATGTTTTGTATTTCTCCAGCTGCAATGTTATGTTGGTAACTTCCATTCGTGGTCTTAGCTTATTGGATTGTGTTGTATTTTTACTATTAAAGTTTTAACTCTTAGTATTGCAGTTAGAGGGTGGCACGGTGACACAGGGGTTAGCACTGCTGCCTCACAGCGCCAGGGACCTGGGCTCGATTCCCGGCTTGGGTCACTGGCTGTGCTGAGTCTGTTCGTTCTCCCAGTGTCAGTGTGGGTTTCCTCTGGGTGCTCTGGTTTGCTCTCACAGTCCGAAAGACATGCTGGTTAGGTGCATTGGCCATGCTAAATTCCCCCTCAGTACACCCGAACAGGTGCCGGAGTGTGGTGACTAGGAGATTTTCACAGTAACTTCATTGCCATGTTAATGTAAGCCTACTTGTGACACTAATAAATAAACTTTAAACTTCTATACCCTTCTCATCTATGCTTCCTCACTGTGTTGAAATCAAGAATGAGCAAATTCTCTCCTTTTCTAACTTATCCAGGGAGCTGTAATTGAGGGATCCCTTCCTCCATTACCTTTCCTTCCAGGCTTTCACAAAGCCAGGCCTCAGATTCCTAATCATTTTCTTCTGAGTGAATACATTTTCTTGCTTCACTTTTTAACTTTAGTGGTATCAATAGAGTAATGTCCTATAAATGGAATACAGTCACACAAGCTTTCTCAATTTAAAAAAGATAGTCAACAGCATAACACAACATTATATTTATATCCACCCTATTATTTGATTTGATTTGATTTATCATTGTCACATGTATTAACATACAGTGAAAAGTATTGTTTCTTGTGCGCTGTACAGACAAACATACCATTCATAGAGAAGGAATCAAGAGAGTGCAGAATGTGGTGTTACAGTCATAGCTAGGGTGCAGAGAAAGATCAACTTAATGCAAGGTAAGTCCATTCAAAAGTCTGACAGCAGCAGAGAAGAAGCTGTTCTTGAGTCGGTTGGTACGTGACCTCAGACTTTTGTATCTTTTTCCCGACGGAAGAAGGTGGAAGAGAGAATGTCCGGGGTGCGTGGGGTCCTTAATTATGCTGGCTGCTTTGCTGAGGCTGTGGGTAGTGTAGACAGAGTCAATGGATGGGAGGCTGGTTTGCGTGATGAATTGGGCTACATTCACTACCTTTTGTAGTTCCTTGTGGTCTTGGGCAGAGCAGGAGCCATACCAAGCTGTGACACAACCAGACAAAAATGCTTTCTATGGTGCATCTATAAAAGTTGGTGAGAGTCATAGCTGACATACCAAATTTCCTTAGTCTTCTGAGAAAGTAGAGGTGTTGGTGGGCTTTCTTAACTATAGTGTCGGCATCGGGGGACCAGGACATGTTGTTGGTGATCTGGACATCTAAAAACTTGAAGCTCTCGACCCTTTCTACTTTGTCCCCGTTGATGAAGACAGAGGCATGTTCTCCTTTATGCTTCCTGAAGTCGATGACAATCTCCTTCACTTTATTATAATATTCCCTTAAACACCACAACCATAGTAGATTTTATTTATCGAATATAATAACTTCAATCACTAGACTGTCCCATTTGCCGTGTGCTTATTGGTTACAGTGTTCTCGCATAAATTAGACCACTTGCTAAATGTTACAAAGGCTACAACTTCCAGCCAGAAAATACTTTGGTAGGAATTGAAAAGTGGAAATACGATGGGTGCAAACCATACTTATCTAGCAGTGATAATCAGTATTCAATGTATGCAGGAGTTGGATCTGCTGCTAGATTAAGGGGGGTCATATTTTAAGTACATGGTGAGGAGCCTAAAATATATTGACGAGGGTGGCATGGACAAAATGGGCCGAGTGGCCCCCTTCTATGCTGTATAATTTCTATGGTTCTAGGGGACTAATGCCTGTTCAAAAACCCTGCCAAAAAAATGATTAGTTTCTACTCCACTATATTTGGTTTAACTCTAATCTCTGTTTATGCTTCAAGCACAATGTTCCTCCAAAGCTGTGAAATATATCCAGCCTACAGACAGATGTTGTACTCTTGCCACAGTCCTCCGTGATGAGAACATAGGTCAGCGAATCAGCTGCAACATACACAATTACAATTGTCCAACCATTAATTTTAATCAACAGAGCATCATGGGATTAAGCTCATCTACCTGGCTCATAGAGCGGCACAGTGGCATAGTGGTTAGCAGTGCTGCCTCACAGCACCAGGGACCTGGGTTCAATTCTGGCCTCGGGTCACTGTTCGTGTGGAGTTTGCACGTTCTCCCCATGTCTGCGTGGGTTTCATCCGGGTGCTCCAGTCCAAAGATGTGCGGGTTAGGTTGATTGGCCATGCTAAATCAACCCTAGTGTCAGGGGGATTATCAAGGTAAATATGAGGGGTTGCGGGAATAGGGCCTGGGTGGGATTGTGGTCGGCGCAGATTTGATGGGCCGAATGGCCTCCTTCTGCACTGTAGGGATTCTATGATTCTTTGATCCAGATTCCTTTCACACATGGCTTCACAGTCCTGTCAAAATTTACAAAATAAAATTATAAAGCCAGTTACCTTCTATAGGTTGGAATCCCTGGCACAGTCCGACACCCTCTTGAAGCGTGAGGAGAGTGAGCACTTTTACACTTATTACACATATATCTTCTGCCTGAGATCCTTTAGTTCAGAGTACAAACCGCTAACAAAGGATAAGATAGTTAATTGCAATCACAAGGAACAATGGAGATAATGGGTAATTCTGCACACCTGACATTGAACAGAAACAATAACGAATCAGTTGGAGATGAAACACTTTACAATGATTATAACCAAAGCAGAAACTGGGCAAGAAGCTATACAGCCTCCTCAACTCTCGTAAGCAAAATATAGAGCACATCTGGATTGTTGCTCAGCGCAATTTGACTGTGCAGATTTGAGTGGGTGGCAAGGTGGCACAGTGATTAGCACTGCTGCCTCACAGCAATACCCGGGTTCGATTCCCGGCTTGGGTCACCGTCTGTGCGGAGTCTGCACGTTCTCCCCGTGTCTGCGTGGGTTTCTTCTGGGTGCTCCGGTTTCCTCTCACAGTCTGAAAGACTTGCTGGTTAGGTGCGTCGGCCATGCTAAGTTCTCCCTCAGTGTACCCGAACAGGTGCCGGAGTGTGACAACTAGGGGATTTTCACAGTAACTTCATTGCAGTTTAAAATAAGCCTACTTGTGACTGATAAGTGAACTTTAAAAAACTTTAGGTATCACAGCTGATCTGTGTTCAGTGAACTCAGATAAGGTATGTAGAACACGGAGTTGCCTTCACTGTCTTTAATTTTGGAAAGGAAATTTTAGCATTTTCACACCCATTATTGCTGACTGTTGAGTCCTGATGGAAATTATGGGATGAATTTTAAGGTTCCCCCCTTCCCCCCTCACCAATGGCAATTTTGAAAATGGGGGCTGGGTGATGCAGGTGTGTAAAGGGAAGTGGGTGGCCAGTCCACCCACCACCTTCCCACCCATTCCTGACCCACCCCCCACATTACCAGGGGGTGGGTAAGATGTCAGACACTCCACCTACCCTTGGGCCCTATTGAAGAGAATTATCAGACACTTAAGGGCCTCAATCCACCTCTATTACAATTTTTCAGTCTGCTGGGACAAGGCGAGCAGTGTGGCCTGCTGTTGGGCAGGAAGCGGGTACCTCCTTTGGGAGGGTTTCTGAGCCCAATCTGTGCACCCTCTTCCCAGGTCATAAGCCTTCCCCTCCTAACTCCCATTGCAGTCTCCCAGCCAGGTCAACCCAAAACCCTCAAACTTACCTCGGGTTCAGGAGATATCTTCTCTTCTTCTTTGCAACAGTGGCCACTATTCTCTTCTGGTGCTTCTGGGACTATATTGCTGTGAACCAATCTGATTGGTTGGCCGCTATATAGAACCATGGAAACTAAATGTTGGAGTAGGCCATTAGGTCCTTCGAGCCTGCTCCACCATTCATTATAATCACATAGAGTGGTACTTCCTCTTTGATGAGGGTGGAAGTCACATTCTGACACTATTAAGACCACTCTCAGCATAATATCACTGTAGGGCAGCCAGACTTCTGGTTGGTGAGGTGCCAACCGACACTTAGGTTGGGATGAGAGGGGGCTTTTCGCTCCGGGGACAACATTTTGAATTTTTTGGGCAGAATTGTACCCACTGCCTTTCAGGTGAGATGTTAAACCAAGGCCCTGTCTATCTTCTGCAGTGAATGTAAAAGCATGGGAGTTCTCCCTGCGAAGTATCATTGGTATTATTCATGTCTCAAACAATATCACAGAAACAGATTAGCTGATCATTAACATTGCTGCTTTGTGCAGTGATAAGGTGTTTACTCCTATATCCCAGGCTAAAAGGTCAATGTTCTGCTCCTGGCCAGGAACCAGAATCTTTGGATGGATATTTTCTCTTCCTAAACTTAGGATGCTTTAGCTAAATAATCTAATATCATCCTGGGGATTAGCAAACCTAACACGGAACAAATGCTGATTCAGGAACCTAAGTGGTCTCCTACATATTGCTAAATCTATTAGCAGTACGAATGCACATTTATGACAATTTGAATGGTGATATTGGTCTTCATTGATATTGGTTTTGTGTGATAATGTCAAACAGTGATCATTTAGTGGCCCTTTTTAAACCTTGTTTAATATCACTTTTCATTGAAGTTGATGGTGTAAAACAGACTGGTGATTTACATGTTGCCAAAGGTAATTTTCACCATTTTATTCCTTGTACTTTGTTCTTTTTGTTTGCTTCAGCTCCCCAGATCCCTGATTGGTGGGGGAGTCCAGAACCAGGGATCACAGTCTGAGGATTCGGAGTAGACCATTTAGGACTGAGGTGAGGAGATATTTCTTCACCCAAAGAATGGTGAGCCTGTGGAATTCATTACCACAGGAAGTAGTTGATGCCAAAACATTGTATGTATTCAAGAGGCGGCTCGATGCACTTGGGGCGAATGGAATTAAAGATTATGGGGAGAAAGCAGGATTAGGCTATTGAGTTGGACGATCAACCATGATCATAATGAATGGCGGAGCAGGCTTGAAGGGCCAAATGGCCTCCTCTCACTCCTATCTTCTATGTTTTGATGGTTCTATGACTCTTGCTGAGTAGTGTGCTTTGTCAAATCTTCACATTGCTCCACAATTGAATGAGAAAGTGCATAGCGGAAGATTTTCTGTGCATGTGTGTAGTCAGGGGACAGCCCCATCCCCAAGAGGCATTGCTGGGATGTGTTCATCATTTACTTCCCTTGGTTAGAACATCAAGGGTAACGTGCTTTTGTGATTCATGGTCATAGCTGCCAGCCAGTAGCACAAATCAGAAAATTGTCCTTAAAATACAAACTTAGAATTCTGCACAATTTGGTTGGTTGGTTAAGTGTTAAAGGGTTAGGTTGTTAAATAATTTATCCAATAAAGTCAAATAAGGATGTGATTGCACTGAAGGGGCTGCAGAGGAGATTCATCAGGATGCTGCCTGGGATGGAACATTTAAGTTATGAAGAGAGGTTGGGTAGGTTTAGGTTGTTTTCGTTAGAGCAGAGAACACTGAGGGGACGACCTGATCGAGGTGTACAAGATTATGAGGGACTTGGACAGAATGGATAAGGAGCAGCTGTTCCCCTTAGTTGAAGGGTCAGTGATGAGGGGACATAGATTCAAGGTGAGGGGCAGGAGGTTTAAGGGGGATGTGAGGAAAAAGCTTTTTACCCAGTGGGTGGTGACAGTCTGGAATATGCTGCCTGGGAGGGTGGTAGAGGCGGGTTGCCTCATGTCCTTTAAAAAGCACCTGGATGAACACTTGACACGTGATAACATTCAGGGCTCTGGGCCAAGTGCGGTCAGATGGGATTAGGTGGGAATTCAGGTGTTTCTAATGTGTTAGTGCAGACTCGATGGGCTGAAGGGCCTCTTCTGCACTGTATAATTCCATGATTCTATGACTCCATGATTCTAAATCTAAATATGTCCATCTGTTGACTCAAGTCAGCAACTGATTTTCACTCTTCAATCTGTCTTGGATGCAAACAGCAGTAAACATGCACTGATGAGGTAAATTCTTTTCATCAGGTTTTCAAAATATGAGCTGTGATTTTATCCTGTGACATTTTAAGTAGCTAAATCTCCTGGAGAAGCGAGGTAAGTGATTCTCATTTTTACAGGGTTATAATGTTGGGTACAGATTTTTTGGCACACTGAGGTCAGAATTTTCCTGGTTTTGAACTGCAGTTGTGAAGATTTCCTGTGGTATTTAGCATGAAGTCACTACAGATTTCACTCAATGCTCAACAGACAGAAAAGTATTGCAACAGCACTTACAATAACTCTACTCATGGTGACATTATAACCCCAATAGTTAATTCCCCATGGCAATACCTTGACCAATCAGAAGCAACCTGCCTGGTTTGAATGTAAACAAAAGTTTGGCAGTTAACTGTTCCCTGGTGTACTCTCCAGGACAGTGCCTCTACCAATCAGAGTCCACTTGCTAATCAATCAGCACCCTCTTCTTTTGCAGTGTAAAGTGTTGTTCCCTTTGAGATTTGGTATTAGTGTGAATCTGACCTGATGAGTGCAAGATAAAAAGCTTTGACAGTCTATTTTTTTAAACCAATAACCCAAATGCATACTGTAATAATATTCCTGCACATTTACTCAAATTATCTGATTTGCTTGTACACAAATTAGGCACAGCTTGTACAAGAGAAGATAATATTTTAAGTAAGGGAGTTCATTTCCAAGCAATACTGCCTGTGAAATTGAGTATTGTTGCCATCACCTTTGGCTATGGCTGTCTATTGAAAGTGTAATTTTATGTAATTATATTGTAAAGAAGCTTCAGTCCGGATGACAATAACATTTTCTTGGGGTCTGCACTGGGCAAATCGGAAGAGATCAGCTTTGGTGGCTTTTAATTCTTTTGGATAATACAGTTTCCAGTGAATTGGGATAAAGTCTGTCGAATATTCCTGCAGCTTTCTGATCATAGGGACATCACATTTGTTCTACCTATTGCTCTGCCTATTAAGTCTGCTGAAGAAATCCAAAGCGAAGGGCCCAAATTGATTTGATTTGATTTACTATTGTCACATGCATTGGTTTACAATGAAAAGTATTGTTTCTTGTACGCTATACAGACAAAGCATACCGTTGATAGAGAACATAGGGGAGAAGGAAAGGAGAAGGTGCAGAATGTCGTGCTAGGGTGTAGAGAAACATCAACTTAAAGTCTGACGGCAGCAGGGAAGAAGCTGTTCATGAGTCGATTGATACTTGATCTCAGACTTTTGTTTCTTTTTCCCGATAGAAAAAGGTGGAAGAGAGAATGTCCGGGGTGCATGGGGTCCTTGATTATGCTGGCTTTTTTTCCAAGGCAGCGGGAAGTGCAGAGGGAATCAATGGATGGGAGGTTGATTTGCGTGATGGACTGGGCTACTTTCACAACCCTTTGTTGTTTCTTGCGGTCTTGGTCAGAGCAAGGGTCATACCAAGCTGTGATACATCTGGAAAGGATACTTTCTATGGTGCATCTGTAAAAATTGGTGAGAGTCGTAGCGGACACGCCGAATTTCCTTAGCCTCCTGAGAAAGTAGAGGCGTTGGTGGGCTTTCTTAACTGTAGCGTCGGCGTGGGGGACAGGTTGCTGGTGATCTGGACACTTGGAAAGTGGAAGCTCCCGACAGCCAGGTGTTAGGAGTGAAATCAGGGAGCCCTTCCACACAACAAGGAAAATGAAAATATGATATTATGCCATGCTAACATACAAACGTTCCACATGCTTTAAATCACTTTTGCTATAGCTGTTAACTTATTTAAAATAAATAAGTTAAAATAATAGTAGGAGATATTTCAGATTAACGTGCCAAGTATTTACATTGTTTGACTCAATGTTACAATTGCAAAGGCAAAGAGTAAGATATGCATTTTGTAACAATTAAAGCATTGTGGAGCAGTGAAAAAAAGTTCTGATATCTCGTAATTGTCCAGGACAGCTGTGATTGAATCAGCAAAAATGCATTCGTTTCCTGATATTTTCAGATCTTTACAGCTAAATGTTGTAACCCGATTAAGTTGTCAGAAAGTAGCACATAACTGACTTTGTCAGCAGATACATGTATCGTGGCATTAGTTTTCACTTGCTTCATAATTCTTCCTTTCTGTGTTGTTTTCTCACCAGGATGATTTCCTGTGCTCCAGTCCAATCATTTGCTCAGTGTCTTATTCGGAGAAAAGTCGTGACAGAGGATGGCACGCAAGAGACCAATCTCTGTCGCTGTTTATCGACGATTGACCTCATTGCCCTGGGTGTTGGCAGCACCTTGGGTGCTGGTGTATACGTGCTGGCTGGAGAAGTTGCCAAAACGCAGTCTGGACCCAGCATTGTAATCTCTTTCCTAATTGCTGAACTTGCATCAGTGTTTGCAGGACTATGCTATGCAGAGTTTGGTGCAAGGGTACCGAAGACTGGATCGGCTTATCTCTACAGCTACGTAACCATTGGAGAGTTTTTGGCTTTCGTTACTGGTTGGAATTTAATTCTCTCTTACGTCATTGGCAAGTATCCACCTAATAGCCTCTTCTTATCATTGTAGCAAGATGGTCCCTCAGCTGTTAATGGTGTGAATGGAATTTTGTTGTTGGTTGTTCTATAAATAGTGTTGGAGTGTCAACCCAGTAAACCTTTACCTGATTGACAGCCTGGATTGATAAAAGAACTTTTCAGCTCCTGGGGAAGATGTTTCATTAGTTCTTTGAAGTTTGGTGGATGGAGCTGTTCATATTTAGAGTAAGGACAAGCGAACAGATTCAATGTCATCCATAGAAGGATGTCCCTTGCTCTCCAACTAACAGGACTAATGTCTGCAATAGAAATGTGCCTGGCATTGACTGACAATGTGACATATGAACATACTCTGTGCTCAATGGATGTCCAGACTCAATGTCAACGATTACTATAGTGATTAGATGTCTAGTTATTATTCCACTGTCCAGGGCTCTTTCTCATATATTCCCATTTACTGTCACCTCAACTGAGCTTCTCACTATGCATTTTATGGTAATAAAAGTTACATGTTTACAAATTGGATTTCAATGTGTCGATCACGTTTCTGTCACAAGGGGATTTCTCTGATAAATCAGCAAGTGCATCCAGTAAATAATTGAACCATAATGATTTGAAGGGTCCCAGAATCAGTTAGCTGATCTCAACGAGGGTAGTGGTAAAGGGTATAGCACATCTGGATTATTGGAGGAGAAAATTAGCCAGGATACCTGCTTTCATTTCCTTTCTCTTGCTGCACGTGTGGAATGGTGGACATTAGGGAAGGAGTGGACTGGGTTCGGCAATGGTAAATAGTCACTGTCAAAGCTGCAGAATTATATTGAAATCACAACATGGAGACAGATCGATCAGTCCACAGAGTCTGTATTGATGTATATCTTCCGCCTGAACATTTATCCTCATCCCGTATACACCAACCCTTTTCCCATGCTCCTTTGGTTCGGTTCAACAACCTACCTAACTTGCGTTAGATGTTGACACACAGTCTCTGCCTGGAATATTCAACCCCCGCCTCCTCCACACCCAGTCTGCCCAAGCCACCCCAGGATTGGCAGGAAGGGGCTGGAAAATTAGGGAACAATCTGCTCGTTGACTACCCATCCCTGCTGGACTTTGATCACCAGGAGGTATGGGGGAAAGAGGCGGTAATGGCCACTTATGGGCATCCTCTATTGCCAAAGGGATTTTAGCCACAGGAAGGAGATTGCACCATGTGACAACTGGTGGCCTTTTTAAGGGCTTTGAAGGGAAGGGGGAATCACTCTTGCTTGGACATACTGTTCAACAGACGCCCGCCACAGGATATTTTCCCTTCTGGATTTCCTCCCTCCCTCCCCCACTGCTCTGATGAACCTAGTCCCATGCCCACCTCCCTTACCAGGGCATGGCAGCCTAATCCTGGTGAATACCTGGATTTACCTTGAAGTCTGGGAACATGGCATATTTTCACAGCAGTGACCACAGACCTGCTGGGACTTGTTTAAAATTCATTTTTATCGGACCTGAGCACTGCTGGAAAGGCCAACATTTATTTTCCATCCTATCCCTTGAGAAGGTGGTGGTGAGGTGCCTTCTTGAACCGCCGCAGTCCATGTGGTGTAGGTCCGCCCATAGTGCTGTTAGGAAGGGAGTTTCAGGATTTTGACTCAGCGATAGTGAAGGAATGGTGATATATTTCCAAGTCAGGATGGTGAGTAACTTGGAGGGTAACCTCCAGGTGGTGGTGTTCCCAGATATCTGCTGCTCTTGTCCTTCTAGGTGGTAGTAGTCGTAGGTGTGGAAGGTGCTGCCTAAGGAGCCTTGGTGAGTTCTTGCAATACATCTTGTAGATAGTACACATGGGTGTCACTGTGCTTTGGTGATGGGGAGTGAATATTTGTGGAAGGGGTTGCAATCAAGCGGGGCTGCTTTGTCCTAGATGGTATTGAGCTGCTTGAGTGTTGTTGAAGTTGCACTCATCCAGGGTATTCTATCACAATAGGCAGAGGGATCTGGGTGTACAGGTACATAGGTCACTGAAAGTGGCAATGCAGGTGGAGAAGGTAGTCAAGAAGGCATACAGCATGCTTGCCTTCATCGGCCGGGGCATTGAGTTTAAAAATTGGCAAGTTATGTTGCAGCTTTATAGAACCTTAGTTAGGCCGCACTTGGAATGTGGTGTTCAATTCTGGTCGCCACACTACTAGAAGGATGTGGAGGCTTTGGAGAGGGTACAGAAAAGATTTACCAGGATGCCTGGTGTGGAGGGCATTAACTATGAGGAGAGGTTGCAGAAACTTGGTTTGTTCTCACTGGAACGACGGAGGTTGAGAGGCGACCTGATAGAAGTCTACAAGATTATGAGAGGCATGGACAGAGTGGATAGTTAGAAGCTTTTTCCCCAGGGTCGAAGAGTCAATTACTAGGGGGCACAGGTTTAAGGCATCTCTTTTAAACCTTGAGAATAGTGGGTGCCTGGAACTCATTGCCGGGGAGGTAGTGGAAGCAGATACGATAATGACTTTTAAGGGGCATCTTGACAAATACATGAATAGGATGGGAATAGAGGGATATGGTCCCCGGAAAGGTAGGGGGTTTTAGTTAAGTCAGGCAGCATGGTCGGTGCAGGCTTGGAGGGCTGAAGAGCCTGTTCCTGTGCTGTAATTTTCTTTGTTCTTTGTTCTTTCTAATACTGACTTGTGTCATATAGATGATGGACAGGATTTGTAGAGTGAGGAGCTGAGTTACTGCAGGATTCCTAGCCTCTGACCTGCTGTCCTAGCCAGAGTATTTATCTGGACAGTCCAGTTCAGGTTCTGGTCAATGGTAACCCCAGGAGGTTGACAGTGGGGTTTTCAGTGATGGTAATGCCCATTGAATGTCAAGGGACGATGCTTAGACTCTCTCTTGTCATGGAGATGGTCATTGTCTGGCACTTGTGTGGCATGAATGTTACTTATCATTTGTTAGCCCAAGCTTAGATATTGTCCAGGTCTTGCTGCATTTGGATATGGACTTCTTAAGTATATGAGGAGTCGCGAATGGTGCTGATCATTGTGCAGTCATCAGCAAACATCCTCACTTCTGACCTTTTGATATAGGGATCTCTGAGGAACTCCTGCAACGATGTTCTGTAACTGAGATGATTGACCTCCAACCACTACTGCTCAGCAGCAGCATTGCTGATCAAGCTAGTCGGGTCCTAAAGGGTATAACTGCTAGGCTGGGTCTGCAGCAGGTGGTGAAGGAACCAACAAGAGAGAAAAAACATACTTGACCTCATCCTTACCAATCTGCCGGCAGAAGATGCATCTGTCCATGACATGGCCACCACACAGTCCTTGTGCAGACAAAGGCTGGAATTTTACCGGCACGCTCGCCTGTGGCTCATAAGATCGCGCCCAAGGCCAACGGAGAACGTCGTTCTGCGAGCCTCAGGGTGGGTGTGCCGGTAAAATCAGGGCCAAAGTCCCACCTTCACATTGAGAGTAACCTCCATCATGTTGTGTGGCACTATCACCATGCTAAATGGGACAGACTTCGAACAGGTCCAGCAACTCAAGACTAGGCATCCATGAGGCACTGTGGGCCACCAACAGCAGCGGAATTGTACACTAGCACAATCTGCAACCTCATGGCCCAGTATATCCCCCACTTAACCATTACCATCAAGCCAGGGGATCAAACCTGGTTCAATGGAGAGTGCAGGAGGGCATGCCAGGAGCAGGCATACCTAAAAATGAGGTGTCAACCCATGAAGCTACCAAACATGACTACTTGCATGCTAAATGCAAGTGATAGATAGAGCTAAGCGATCCCACAACCAATGGATCAGATCTAAGCTCTGCAGCTCTGCCACATCCAGTCATGAATGGAGGTGGACAATGAAACAAGGGCTCTGATAACATTCCAGCAATAGTACTGAAGACTTGCGCTCCAGAACTTGCTGCTCCCCTAGCCAAGCTCTTCCAGTACAGTTACAACACTGGCATCTACCCAACAATGTGGAAAATTGCCCAGGTATGTCCTCTACACAAAAAGCAGAACAAATCCAACCCGGCTAATTACTGCCCAATCAGTCTACTCGCGATCATCAGTAAAGTGATGGAAGGGGTTGTCAACAGTGCCATCAAGCAGCACCTGCTCAGTGATAACCTGCTCAGTGATGCCCAGTTTGGGTTTCACCAGGGTCACTCAGCTCCTGACCTCATTACAACCTTGGTTCAAACATGGAAAAAAGAGCTGAATTCCAGAGGTGAGGTGAGAGTGACAGCCCTTGACATCAAGGCTGCATTCGACCAAGTGTGGCATCAAGGAGCCCTAGCGAAATTGGAATCAATGGGAATCAGGGGGCAAACTCTCCACTGGTTGAAGTCATCATTGTGGTTGTGCTTTTGGAGGGTCAGTCATTTCAGCTCCAGGACATCTCTGCAGGAGTCCCTCAGGGTAGTGTCCTAGGCCCAACAATCTTCAGCTGCTTCATCAATTACCTTACCTCTGTCAATAAGGTCAGAAGTGGGGATGTTCACTGATGATTGCACAATGTACAGCACTATTTACGACTTCTCAGATACTGAAGCAGTACATGTTCAAATGCAACAAGATCTGGACAATATCCAGGCTTGGGTTGACAAGTGGCAAGGAACATTCGCGCCACACAAATGCCAGGCAATGACCATCACCAATAAGAGACACTCTAACCACCGCCTCTTGACATTCAATGGTGTTACCATCACCGAATCCCCCACTGTCAACATCCTTGAGGTTACCATTGACCAGAAACTCAACTGGACTCACCATATAAACACAGTGGCTCCAAGGGCAGGTCAGAGCTAGGAATACTGCAGCGAGTAACTCACCTCCTGACGCCCCAAAGCCTATCCACCACCTACAAGGCACAAGTCAGGAGTTTGATGGAATACTCCCCACTTGCCTGGATGAGTGCAGCTCCAACAATACTTAAGAAGCTTGACACCATCCAGGACAAAGCAGCCCGCTTGATTGGCACCACATCTACAAACATTCAATCCGTCCACCACCAGCGCTCAGTAGCAGCAGTGTGTACTATCTACAAGAGGCACTGCAGCAATTCACCAAAAATCCTTAGACAGCACCTTCTAAACCCATTACCACTTCCATCCAGAAGGACAGGGGGCAGCAGATAAATTGGAAGACCACCACCTGCAAGTTTCCCTCCAAGCTACTCACCATCCCGACTTGAAAATATATCGCTATTCCTTCACAGTCACTGGGTCAAAACCCTGGAATTCCCTCTCTAACAGCATTGTGGGTCAACCCACAGCACATGGACTGCAGCGATTCAAGAAAGTGGCTCACTACCACCTTCTCAAGGGCAACTAGGGATGGGCAATAAATGCTGGCCAGCCAGCGACGCCCATATCCCAGGAATAAAAAAAACAACCATCTTCCTTTGTGCCAGGTATCACTCCAACCAGCAGAGGGTGCTCTTCCTGTTGGGACTAGAAAGCTGCTGGCCAATCATATGGGTGAGAAGTCCTGCCTTGAGCCAATTTCTCGTAAGTGAGGGAATCCAGGACCAGCCACCACACATCCAAGGTCCAATTTAAGAGATTTAGAACAAAGGACCAGGAGAAAACCATTTACAAAAAGAACCACAGAACCAAAGAATAATGGACTCCCTACCGTGCAGAAGGAGGCCATTCAGGCTCGCCCTGGACATTTCAGCTTGGAGGTGTAGAGGGTGGGAGGTGGTGCGGGAAGACAACATCACAGCCTCCAGATAAAATTGCTGCTTCTATTTCAGTCATAAAATCTGGCATTGGATTCCATAGCATCACAGTCATTTATGTAAAAAAGGTTCTCCATCTGTCTGTCCTAAATCTCTTACATTTAATCTGATATCGATGTCCCCTTGCTCTAGATCCCAGCAACTGCCACTTTTATTTATCCTGTCACGTCACTTCATAATTTTGAGGGAGCATCATAGCACAGCTGCATATACATGATTCAGCCATCTGGTTTTTATTCCAAGTGTCTTCAATGGGAGGGAAAGTAAATCAGTTTGTATAATGGGCGACCAATCCATTATTGCCTGCTTATATTATCAGCAAAAGTCAAAATGACCCTCAATTAGTTCCTGAAAAAGCTATACTGTTTTTCCTTGTTCTCGTTTTACCCTTGTTTTCCCACTTCAGGTACATCTAGTGTGGCGAGAGCATGGAGTGGTACCTTTGATGAACTGTTAAGCAAACGCATTGAGAATTTTCTCAGCAACAATGTCAGAATGGATGCCCCAGGATTGGCTGAATATCCCGATTTCTTTGCTGTGTGTTTGATAGTGTTGTCGGCAGGTAACAGTCATTTATAATATTAATAATTTGGGTTCACTTTCATGTTTCTAGAAATATATAGAAGTTCTATCATGGAAACAGATCATCTTGAGCTAACTAGTTGGTGTCACAATTTACCCTTAACACAAGCAACTAACATATTTACCCACCCTGTTCCCATGTTCTTTCAATCCATTTCTCTCCGTGCATCTATCCAATTTAATCTTCAATGTTGACATTATTTCTACCTCAACCACTAATCATGGAAGTAAATGGAACAACCTCAGAATTCTTTGGTGGCACAGTGGTTAGCATTGTTGCCTCATGGCAGGGAACCGATTCCAGCCTTGGGTCATTGTCTGTGCTGAGTTTGCACATTCTCCCTGTGTCTGCGTGGGTTTCCTACTGATGCTCCAGTTTCCTCTCACAGTCCATGCTAAATCGCCTCTTAGTGTCCAAAGATGTGTAGGTTAGGTGGATTAGCCATGTTAAATGTGCGGGGTTTCAGGGATAGGGCAAGGTGGGATAGGCCTGGGTAAGATGCTCTTTCAGAGAATTGGTGCAGACTTGATGGACCAGATGGCCTCCTTCAGCACTGTGGGGAGTCTATTGTTCTTTGGTTCTATGGTTCTTTTTGTAAATAGTTTTCTCCTGTCCTTTGTTCTAAATATCTTAAATTGAATCTTGTATCTGTGGTGCCTGGTTCTGGTTCCTGAATTCTGTCTATCCTATATTTGTTACCTCCTCAATGAATTCTGTGAGGTTTGCCATTCCGGCTCCTTGTAACCTTTATTTAGATACATGACAGTTTAATATCAATTAATCCCTAAATTTTTCCTTTGCACAGATGTTAGGCCAACTGGTCTGCATTCAGATTAGTTGAGTAATTGCAATTCAAAAGTGCTTAATTAGCCAAGGAGTGCGTTGGGAAGATCTGAGGTTGTGAAAGGCGCTCTGTACATACAAGCCCTTTCTTTCATATGGACAGTGCTAATGGAAGCTCCATAAAGAATATCCATTCTTTTCCCAGAAAGTGGTAAAAATTTGGAACCTGCTGCCTCATGAAGTGGCTGAGATGAACAGCATAGATGTATTTAAGGGAAAGCTAGATAAATACGAATATAGGATCACAGGAAATAGGAATGGGGTAGGCCATTCAGCCCCTCCAGTATGCTCTGCTATTAAACTAGCTCATGTCTGATCTTCTATCTCAATGCCATTTTTCTGCACTGTGTCCATTTCTCTTGGTATATTTAATATCTAGAAACCTATGCCTTGAACATACTCAATGACGAAGCCCCCACAGCCCTCTGGGGTAGAGAATTCCAAAGATCCACCACACTCTGAATGAAGAAATTCCTCCTCACCTCAGTCCGAATTGGCCTATCTCTCACTCTGAGACTGTGTCCCCTGGTTCTAGATATGTTAGGCAGAGGAAATATCCTTTGTGCATCAACTCTGTCGAGTGCTGTAAGAATTTTGTATGCTTCAATGCTTCTTCTAAAATGTATGATTGAGAAAGGAATAGAAGGGTATATTGATAGGGTGAGGTGAGGTGGGCAGTGGCATGTGTGGAACCTAAACACTGGCAGATAGAGGTTGGACCAAATAGCATTGTTTCATTGCTGTAACATTTTGTGTAATTTTATGTACCGAAGTGTCCTCATCAACAGATAATTGAAATGTTCATCACACTCTCTCCTTTTTAGGTCTCCTGTCTTTTGGTGCAAAGGAATCAACAACAGTAAATAAAATCTTTACAATCATTAATGTCCTTGTTCTTGTGTTTGTCATTATCGGAGGTTGCATCAAAGGAAACATTTATAACTGGAACATTCCGGCCGAGGTGCTGTTGAACATTACTGCAGAAACACGGTATGTATCAGCCTTCACCTGCTGGCCATTAGACATTGAAGGTTGTGGAATGAATGTTGGCCAAAGCAATGGGTCAACTCCTCAACCTGTGAAGGTTAGACAAACCCAATGGCTGGTGTTCTACTGACAAGCTCGTATCCTATTACCCTGTCGCCTTCAATTAATCTTTGTGATTGCTTGAAAAATACTTCATAAAGTTTAAAGTTGATTTATTAGCGTCACAAGTAAGCTTACGTTAACACTGCAATGAAGTTACTGTGAAAATTCCCTTGTCGCCACATTCTGGCGCCTATTCGGATACACTGAGGGAGAATTTAGCATGGTCGATGCACCTAACCAGCACGTCTTTCAAACTGTGGGAGGAAACCGGAGCACCTGGAAGAAACGCACACAGACACGGGGAGAACGTGCAGATTCCAAACTGGGAATTGAACACGGGTCCCTGGCGCTGTGAGGCAGCTGTGCTAACCACTGCGCCACTGTGCTACCCCAATTAGTATTGTCACAAATGTTAGCAAAAATTAACATAAGCTAAATAGTTAATAGGGAAAATTGTATTGGGCTACAGGGTTTGAGCAGGGGAGTGTGGATAACGGATTGCTCTTTGAAAGAGCTAACACAGACTCAATGGGCCAAATGGTTCCTTCTGTGTTGCATTATGCTCTGATTCTCTGATTCCTAGAAACTAGGAGCAGGAGTAGGCCATTTGACACTTCGAGTCTGCTCCACCATTTGACATGATCATGGCTGAACCTCTATCCCTGTGCCATACTCCAGTGTTCTCCCCATATCCCTTGACATCTTTAGAGTCTACGGGCAGGATTCTCTGATTTTGTTCGTCCCTACTCTGCTGCCAGCGAGCATGGAAAATTTGGCACTCAGCCAAAACTCCATTCACCACAGCGGTACCAGAAAATCACAGCCTCGGGTGAGATTGGAGGCTCCAATGTAGGAATCTCTCTATTTCCTTCTTAAATATATTCAGTGAGTTGGTCCCCATGGTTTTCTATGGTAGAGAATGCTCAGAATTGATGTAAATTTCCCTGGTTAATTCAGTTACTTCCCCACTGAAAGTGCGAACTCTCTGACTGGAGAATTATACCAACTACAACTGCCAATGATATCATGGAGAAAAAAACCTGAAGGTGGTCGGGGACAAGATCAGGCTCAATCATGATGGTACCTGTCGCTAAATAGCATGCTAATGCCCTCTGTCTGAATTAATGGGCAAAGAATAGCCATTTGTTGATGTATTGGAGGGCTTCTATCACCTGTGAGACTATACCACAGCATTGGTCACAGGAGGGGGAGAACATGGGTAAAGAAAGGATGCTTTGGTGTACATTGTGTGCTGATATCTTGTTTTATATTCTTTAGAAATCTGTCCTCAACTGTAAACATAACCAGTGATTACGGAGCAGGAGGGTTCATGCCATATGGTTTCAGTGGTACACTGACTGGTGCTGCCACTTGTTTCTATGCGTTTGTAGGATTTGATTGCATTGCGACAACAGGTAGGTTCTTTTGGAGCTGAAGAAAAAGCTCTGAATACTGACTATCCGAAGTAAAAGCAGGTTGTTGAATATCACTGTCTTGTTCAGTAAAAGGCATGTCATATTCTTAACTTTAAACATGAACTGTGCTTGTATGGAATCCTTTGGAAGAACCTTTATTTTAAAGTTAAAGTTGATTTATTAGTCACAAGTAGTCTTACATTAACACTGCAATGAAGTTACTGTGAAAATCCTCTAGATGGCACACTCTGGCGCCTGTTTGGGTACACTGAGGATGAATTTAGCATGGCCAGTTCACCTAACCAGCACATCTTTGGACTGTGGGAGGAAACTGGAGCACCCGGAGGAAACCCACACAGACACCAGAAGAATGTGCAAACTCCACACAGACAGTGACCCAAGTCGGGAATTAAACCTGGGTCCCTGGCACTGTGAGGCAGCAGTGCTAACCACTGTGCCGCCCCATTTGTTTATAGACACATTAACTGTTAAGAGGTCAGGTAACCTTTGTAACTTCAACACAAACTATCGTGATTCCAGAGAGTTCTGAATTGATATGTGGGGATGTCCGTTTTGAATGACATGCCTGTACAGCACTGTGTTGTGGAATTCGTACCTGCCTTTCTTCAAAGCTTGCTCCAAGTCTCCAGGTTTGCAATGTAACAAAGGAAAGCTGATGTAACCAGTTTTCCACAAGTTAATGTGAAAGATCATCATCTGGCAGGTCTGTCATATGAGGAGAGACTAAGTCGGTTAGGATTATAGAAAAGTGAGAGGGGATCTCAGAGAAACTTATAAAATTCTAACAGGGTTAGAAAGGGTAGATTCAGAAAGAATGTTCCAGATGGTGGGGGAGTCCAGAATTAGGGGTCATAGTTTGAGGATGAAGAGTAAACCTTTTAGAACTGAGGTGAAGAGAAATTTCTTCACCCAGAGGGTGGTGAATGTGTGGAATTCGCTACCACAAAAAGTAGCTGAGGCCAAAACATTTTCTGATTTCAAGAAGAAATTAGATATAGCTCTAGGGGCTAAAGGGATCAAGGATATTGGGGGAAGGAGGGGAAAATCAGGATATTGAATTCGATGATCAGCCATGATCAAAATGAATGGTGGAGCAGGCTCGAAGGGCCGAATGGTCTACTCCTGCTTCTAGTTTCTATGTTTTTATCTACCTTCTATTTTATGCCAATTGCCATTGCCCATGTGACTGAAACTGCTTCTCTGATATGGAAAACGCTCTATCCCAAAGCTTGGAAGAGATCTGGGGTAGTCTGCAGAACAAAACTGACAAGACAACAGTTGCATAAAAAGGCTCTGGTACCAAGGCTAGGGAGACTTAAAAGGCTTATTAAAAGCTTCCCAGCCTAATTCCAAAGCTCTGAGTTCACCTGTAAAGAAATTGGACCATCCTAACACAACAGCCATGAGGCCTGACTTCATGACCCGCCTGTGGTAATCCTGATATTTGTCCGCAACTTTCTGAACTTAACTGAACTACAATTTAAGAGTGCAGCAGACCTCCTAAAGCTGGCACCCTGGGCACTCTGCCTCAGCCAGCTCCTCGTGTGAGTGATGTATCCTCACCACAATGCACTCCAAACTGAGCCAACACGCTATAGCCCACTGACGTGCCTGTATCTGCACCAGATCTGGTATATGGTATAGAGAGCAGATGTGGCGAGGTGCATTGCTCGATGGTTCCTCCTCAGATGTCAAGGGAAGGGGTTTCTGGGGTCAGCTGTGCATTGTGAGGCTGGTGCTTCCAAGGGAGAAACAGAACGTTAGTTAAGAACATCATGACTAAAGGTGTCGGTGCAAGCTTGTCAGTTGCTTGCCAATATGGACACATACCTCACTGAGGCCCTGCAAGTGGCCAAGCAATGAGTCTGATTCAAGCCCACACCTGCCTTAGCCCCTGCCACCCCCAGGCAATGAAGGTCATGCCTTTGTGGCCACTGTCTCCGGAGTCAGATAGAACAAGCCAGGAGTTTTTCAAACTCTCACTTCCTACCTTGAGAATGAAAATTTAGGCTTTAGCCTCCACATTTAAGAAGGAATGTGTTCGCACTGGGGGGGGGGGCACGCACTGGGGGGGGGCGCACTGGGGGGGGGGTGCGCGCACTGGGGGGGGGCGCACTGGGGGGGGGCGGCTACATTGAAGCTGCTCCATGGTGATTCCTTGGATGAAAGGGCCGCCCTGTATGAGAGGCTGAGTAAATTGGGCTTTTACTTTACAGGCTTTAGAATAACGAGAGGTAATCTCAGTGAAACATAGAAGAATGAAAGGAGATTCCTAGATAGTGAGAGGTTGTTTCCCCTCTCTGGCTGATCTAAAACATGGAGTGGGGTTGTGGGTCAGGGTGGAGGGGGAGGGGGGGTGGAGTGTGTGGGATGTGCGCACAGTCTCAGGATAAGGAATCATAGAATCATAGAAACCTGACAGTGCAGAAGAAGGCCATCCAGCCCATTAAGTCTGCACCGACAATAATCCCACCCCACACACTTACCCCGCTAATCCCTCTAATCAACACATCCCGGGACACTAAAGGTCAATTTAGCATGGCCAATCCGCCTAACCAGCACATCTTTGGAGTGTGGGAGGAAACCGGAGCACCCGGAGGAAACCCACGCAGATGTGGGGAGAACTCCACACAGACAGTGACCCAAACCGAGAATCAAACCCAGGTTCCTGGAGCTGTGAGGCAGCAGCGCTAACCACTGTGCCACCGTGCCACCAAAGTAGAAAATCCTTCACTCAGGATGTGAATCTTTAGAATTCTCTACCCCAGAGGATTGTGGAAGCTCCATTATTGAATATATTTCTGGCTCAGGTAGACAGATGTTTAGTCTCTCTCAGAGAATTAAATGAATGGGTGCAAAGTGGAGTTGAGCCATGATCGTATTGAAGTGGAGTTGAGCCATGGTCATATTGAATTGTGGAGCTTGCTTGAAGGATCAGTCCAGCAGATGCTTCCCAGCCAGATTCCATTCTTCTCACTAAAAGTCAATATTTGGTCTTGAATTATACATCCACTCCCATGAAGTGTAATTGTGATTGGGAATTCAGTGGAATATGGGAGCAGAAGGTGGATTTTATCCATTTTAAATGCACATGCAACGAAACCATCCCACTGAGCGCACTGAAATAATTCTTTAAATTATTCATGGTCAAGTAAGCTTTCACTATCGATGTTACATCATTTTTAAAGCTGTTATTTTGCTTTGATGGCCACATCAGAAAATAAAGTGAAATGATCATGGTTGTGCCCCATGGTAATTATTTGTCAGCACAGTTTAGTGTGTTTGTGATAAAAGCAAATTACTGCGGATGCTGGAATCTGAAACCAAAAGGGAAAATGCTGGAAAATCTCAGCAGGTCTGGCAGCATCTGTAAGGAGAGAAAAGAGCTGACGTTTCGAGTCCAGACGACCCTTTGTTAAAGCTAAAAGGCACAGAAAGTGGGAGATATTTATACTGCAGGGGGAGGGAATGAAAGATGAATGAAAGGCTCGGCACTTTACAGCTTTCCAGTCTCAACATCGGATTCAACAACTTTAGATGATTTGCTCTACCCCACCTCGGCCCCTTTGTGTACATTCGATTTTATTTAATTTTTTACTGTTCTTTACCTTTTATTCCTTTATTGTCTTTCTTCATTTTTCTTCCCCCTTCCCCTCCCTCCACTCTTTCCCCCTACTGTATCCCCCTTCCCTTACCTTTTCTCCCCCTTTGCTTCTCCTTTTCTAAATCTTACCTCTTTCTCATCCAGCTTCTCTGCCGTTTGGCCATTCACACCCTTTATTCTCTCTGTGGACAGCCTTTAGCAGTCTTTTCCCCTGGTTTCTGTGGCTGTGACTCATCTTTCATTCCCTCACCCTGCGGTATAAATATCTCCCACCTTCTATGCCTTTTAGCTTTGACAAAGGGTCATCTGGACTCAAAACGTCAGCTCTTTTCTCTCCTTACAGATGCTGCCAGACCTGCTGAGATTTTCCAGCATTTTCTCTTTTGGTTAGTGTGTTTGTAATCTCAGGCTGTAGATCTACATTTTGTTTGATAAGCTTGGGGTGGGGGAGAGTGTGGGGGGTGGGGAGAGGATGGGGGTCACAGTGCAGTCAATTGATCCTTCATCTGTTAATAGAAATGTTTGTTCAGGGAAAAGGATGTTGAAAAGAACTGGAAGGAATCTCATGCGATTTTCCTCTGATGTAATCTGATTCTTTGTTTCAATTATTTCCCCAGGTGAGGAGGTGAAAAATCCCCAGAAGTCCATCCCGATTGGGATTATTACCTCCCTTCTCATTTGTTTTTTTGCCTACTTTGGGGTTTCTGCTGCGCTCACACTTCTGATGCCCTACTACCTCCTCGATACTAAAAGCCCACTTCCTCGGGCTTTTGAATATGTTGAGTGGAGTGTTGCTAAATACTTCGTAGCTGTGGGCTCTCTGTGTGCCCTTTCAACAAGGTATTATATGAAGAGAATACAAATGACTTCACAATCCAACATAACTGCCAATTTGAACCACTACTTTTATACATAGCAAGTCTCTTGTTCCTCCAAGTGCATTAACAGTCTATGTTGTTTCTTGCAATTCATATTCAAGAAATGAATTTATTACTTTATTTTATATACTACACATTTTGCTATGACGAAACTAGACAGACCCATATTATCCTCTTCACATAAAGTTACATGGTGGCACATTGCCTCATAGCTCCAGGGACACGGGTTCAATTCTGGCCTTGGATGACTGTGTGGAGTTTGTACGTTCGCCCTGTGTCTGTATGGGTTCCCTCCGGGTGCCCTGGTTTTCTCTCACAGTCCAAAGATTTGCAGGTTAGGTGAATGGGCCATACTAAATTGCCCCTTAGTGACCCAATATGTGTAGGTTAGATGGATTAGCCATGGTAGATTTGTGGGATTACAGGGATAGGACGGGGGAGAGGACCTGCTCTGTCAGAGAGTCGGTGCAGACTCGATGGGCCAAATCGCCTATTCTGCATTGAAGGAAAGCATTGGAAAAAGGGTGCAGAATGGAAACTCCTGTAAGTCTGTCCTTTCAGTTAATTCCCTCAGAGCTGCTTTATTATTATTTTAAAATTTAGTTCCCCATGTTTATAAACTGCCACCATAAAAATATTACAAGATGAAGGGAAAATGTGTTAGTAGCTGTTTGTTAATTTTACAAATGTGCTTTTTGCACAGTAGCAGTTTATCCTTTCTTCAATGTGGGCATCCTTTTGGGATCTGTTGCTCATGAATGGATTCAGGGGATCCACTATGTATTAAATCAAAGTTTTTTCATCAAATTGTAATTGGAAAGCAAGTAAATTTACAGTTCACCTTTGTACACACACAGAGAAGTAGTGGGCCTATTCGAGGCCCCTTATTCATGGAATAAATACCAGGTTAAAGTCCAACAGGTTTACATGGAATCACGAGCTTTTGGAGTGCTGCCCCTTCATCAGGTGAATCCAAAAGCTCGTGATTCCAAATAAACCTGTTGGACTTTAACCTGGTGTTGTGAGACTTCCTACTGTGCCCACCCCAGTCCAACGCCGGCATCTCCACCTCATGGAATAAACGTTATATTCAACAGTTTCCTATGCAGATATACCTCCATTCATCTATCAATGTCTTCCAATTCTACTGCATGTACTTAAACACTTGACTGGCAAGAAATTTGGTGAATGTTTTATATCTGTCTCTCATTTTGCTTTTGGTTTGCATTTTTCTTTTCATTCTGATTTATTTCTCCACAGCCTGCTGGGCTCCATGTTCCCGTTACCCCGCATTCTGTTTGCTATGGCGAGGGATGGGTTACTGTTTGACGTTCTAGCAAAATTGAGTAAGCGTCAGACTCCAGTTGTGGCCATAACAATTTCAGGAAGTATTTCTGGTGAGAGGCATCATTCTTTAATCTTATTCAGGCCGAATATTTCCAAGTGTTGTTTGGTTCAAAATCTAATCGACTATCTCTCGGCGTTTGATAAATATTTCAATCTATCAGTTCTTTAACAATTTAAGCATGTACATGAAAGAGAATATTTCTAATGTTGCCCTTCCAGCATTTTGCAGTGAAATCTTGGGGCAGCATTTTTGGACCCCAATGTGGTGGGAATGGAAGCGGATATGGCCCAAGAATATGGGTGTCAGCTGGTGTGCTGGTTTACTGATCCCATTGCCGGCGCCAGCCATTGGGTTGTGTGGGTGGGCAGCCAATTAGGCTGGTTAAGAAACTTGTCAACTCAAATTAAAGAAGGCTAACTAGTGTTTCTCGGTTGGCCTCCAGTTTCCCATGTTGTGGGAGGTGGGGTGGGGTGGGGTAGGGGGTGGGTGGGGGGCAGTTTAGGTGTCCTGATGTAAGCAATGGCCAGCAGCCAGGAGTGGGAGATGCTCCAGGCAGGCTAAGAGGCCCTTCCTGCCTGTGTGGGCGCCCATGTTGTAGATTGGCAGCCCATTTGCGGACTCCCCTCCACAGCAATGGCGTCCTCGTTTCAGGAACCACGGGCAGGAATTTAAGGCCCCACCATGGTCAGGAATGGAGGTGGACAAGGTCCGAGAATATCAGAACTGTCAGGCATGCTGGTCCCCCGATCTTGTTCCTTGCATTAACATTTTGACCACAAGGTTGGGAGCTGATTCGGCTCATTAAGAGCTTCGTTAAAAGTACATTTAGGAGGCTGACTAGAATTTCCTAATCAGTCTCCAGTTTCTGACGCAATGGGGGAACAGGGGGCGGCAGATCCATTGCTGGAGGCAGGCATCCAGTGGCAGGGCTGGGAAACAGGCAAAAGAGAGAATGCTGGAAAATCCCAGCAGGTCCAGCAGCATCTGTAAGGAGAGAAAAGAGCTGACGTTTCGAGTCCAGATGACCCTTTGTCAAAGTTCAACATTGTCTTTTTGTTTCAGATTTTAGCATCCGCAGTAATTTCCTTTTATCTTGGGAAACAGCCTCCCCAGGCCTCTGTTCCTGCCCTCCAGGTCACCTTGTAATATAGTTCACCATCACCCTTTACCACCCGCCCCCATCCCCAACTCTCCCTAACAGTGTTGACCTGACTGATATTTGTGCTTTATAAATAAATGTTTTTTAAAAATAGCAGAGATGGCACCTTCTTGGAAGGAACTTGTCGATTACTTCTCCTTTACAGCAGCCCCTGAAGCTGGAAGGCTTCTGATTGGCCCTCCAGCTTCAAAAGGCCTCCTGTGAGCTTTAATTGGACAGGAAATCTACCTCCCTGCCAATTAGGGGAGAGCCTCTGTCCAAATCCCAATGAGGATCTGTTTCTCCCTTGTGGGGGTGCAGGGTCGGGAAAATTTTGATTTGATTTGATTTGATTTATTATTGTAAAATGTATTAACGTACAGTGAAAAGTATTGTTCTTGCAGACAAAGCATACAGTTCATAGAGAAGGAAATGAGAGAGTGCAGAATGTAATGTTACAGTCATAGCTAGGGTGTAGAGAAAGATCAACTTAATTCAAGTTAAGTCCATTCAAAAGTCTGTTGGTACATGACCTCAGACTTTTGTATCTTTTTCCCGACGGAAGAAGGTGGAAGAGAGAATGTCCGGGGTGCGTGGATCCTTAATTATGCTGGCTGCTTTGTCGAGGCAGAGGGAAGTGTAGACAGACTGAAAAAATGAAATAGTCCCGACTTCTTTCAACAATTTTACAGCATAACCTCTGCCCCCTTTTTGTTGGGTTGGTTTTTTTCTCTTATTTCTTTCTTAATCATTTTTCTTTTTTGGTTGGATGGTTAATATCTTGCCATTCACACCTCATCTACTTGCTCTATTGCTGCTCCCTTTGGTTTGGACTATGAAAACCTTTGTCATTTAATCTCTCCTACACCTTGCCATGGACCTTCCCTTTGTTTCTTCTTCCCCCCCTCCCCACCCCCCACTCCCCCCGCTTTCATTTACTCAAAGCCTCCCACATTTCTAACTTTTCTCAGTTCTGACGAAAGGTCGTTCACACTTTTTCTGTCTCCATAGATGCTGATGAACCTTTTGCTCACTTCCAGCATTTTCTCTACTTTTATTTTTGAATTCTGTCCCTTGGCCCACACTCTGTGACCCCCCGCACCCCCAATCCCACTGTGGGGAAAATCTTGTCCTTTATGTCACATCACAAGGGCGGCACGGTAGCACAGTGGTTAGCATTGCTGCTTCACAGCTCCAGGGTCCCGGGTTCGATTCCTGGCTCGGGTCACTGTCTGTGTGGAGTTTGCACATTCTCCTCGTGTCCGCGTGGGCTTCCTCCGGGTGCTCCGGTTTCCTCCCACAGTCCAAAGATGTGCGGGTTAGGTTGATTGGCCAGGTTAAAAATTGTCCCTTAGAGTTCTGAGATGCGTGGATTAGCGGGTAAAATATGTGGGGGTAGGGCCTGGGTGGGATTGTGGTCGGTGCAGACTCGATGGGCCGAATGGCCTCCTTCTGCACTGTAGGGTTTCTATGACTCTATGACTACAGCCTCTGGAGAAAGTCCCAGTTAGGAGCTGTCAAAAAAAAAAGATTCATATTCTTTCCTTGAAGATGCTGACTGGTTTTGGCCTCTGCCTCCATGGAGATGCCCAATCCTCCAGTACCTCATTCAAGTTGTCATTATTCAAATGAGAATTTACCCAGCGAGTGTTTTTAATGTTTAACGTGGGTAGGGGGTGGTCATCACAGAAAAGCTTAATGCTGTCTTCTCCCTGTACATGTACATTTTTTTAGGTAGGAACACAGGACGATACTGAAGAAGTGAGGGTGCGGGGTGGGGGGAGGAGGGGGTTCTAACTACTTTAGCATTTCTCAAACTCATTTCAGTGGAGATAGAGAAACAATCTCAGAGATCTGAAAAGTAGGCAATTTATAGTGGTCGCAAGAAAGTCTTTGATGAAATAGTCACATATGGACTTTGAATAGAGTATATTTGATGGGCTGAATGGCCACCTTGCTCCAGACTATCTTATGTTTGTATATATTGAAGAGATTTAAGAGTTCACAGAGAGAGAGGGAGAGAATTATCCTCCATACATTCAAAGAATGTTATTTTAACGAAGTCCAAAGATGTGCGGGTTAGATGCATTGGCCAAGCTAAATTGGCCCTTAGTGTTTCAGGATGTGTAGGTTAGAGGGATTAGAGGGGTAATTATGTGGGGTTACAGGGATAAGGCCGAGGTGGGATTGTTGTCGGTACAGGCTTGTTGGGCCGAATGGCCTCCTTCTGCACTGGAGGGTTCTATGAAACCAAGTGAAACAGAAATGATTTTTCAATTATTGCTCGCTTTTCTTTTTTAGCCGTAATGGCATGCCTTTTTGACCTGAAGACATTGGTTGACATGATGTCCATCGGAACACTTCTGGCCTATACATTGGTGGCAATATGTGTCATTATTTTGAGGTAAAAGTACTGTAATGAGGTAACTGAGAGATCAATCTATATATTGTATGGACAGAGATTTCATTCATCAATAAAAAACATTCTGTTTATTTAATAGGTATCAGCCAAAATTAAGTAATAATGTTGACATGGAGCTGAATGAAGAGAAGCAAAGTCGGCAGACTGCAGAGGCCCCGAAGGAAGGTTTCAGTTTTAGCTTGTTGGTCATTCCCCTTCAATTCCCCACACAGCAATCATCAAATATTGTTACATGTTGTGTCGGACTAATAGGTGAGCACTCAAACAAATTTTGAAAGTATAAGGGTCACTTCAGATTCAATAGACATGATAAATGGTGCTGTATAACTTGGGCCATGCTGCAGTGAGATACAAGTGCTTGCATATCACTACAGATTCTCCTGCAGGCTCCAAGGGAAGTTCAAGATGTAAGGTGAAAGGCTGCCTTAGTCGTCATACCTGGTTGTAACTAGCAGGGTAGCTGTTGCAATGTCCTGCTCACTTCTCAGCTGGGACGATGACGGGACTCCAGTTTGGATGGATGATCTTCACCCAGAGGGTAGTGAATGCATGGAATTCACTTCCACAAAAAGTAGCTGAGGCCAAAACGTTGTGTGATTTCACGAAGAATTCAGATATAGCTTTTGGGGCGGAAGGGATCAAGGGATATGAGGGGAAGGGGGGATCAGGATATTGAATTTGATGATCAGCCAAAATGAATGGTGGAGCAGGTTCAAAGGGCTGAATGGCCTACTCCTGCTTCTATTTACTATGTTTCTATGTTTCTAGTTCCACCGTGCCGACTCACTCACCAGTTACAATGCCTTAGATGTCCTATCAGTATCTGAAAACCCTGATTATCATTTATACATGAGGGTGTTGCCTGAGTCTACCAGGTGCCATGTCCGACACCAACACCATTAACATTGTGGATTGACTAGAATAGCGCAGGAAAGAGACACGTGGTGGGACTTTACGGCCGAGCTCGACCTGAGACTGGAAAATCCTGCCCGAGCTCAACAGACATTTCCATTGTCCGCCCCTCGCCCGCTCCTATTCCGTGGTGGGGGGGTGGTAGAATTCCAGCGATGGTCTTTTTAGCTGCTCATCCACTCTGTTTCTTACAAAGTTCAGATATTTAAATAAAATGGTGTACTTCTTAAACAGTATTGCAATGAAGGGATTAACTTCCGCTGTGCACTATTTCTAGCACACAGTTAATATGTTCACATTAAATCCCTACTACATGAATTACAGTTAATGCATTCAAATAAATACACGGGGGAATTAAACACTTAGAAGGCTATCTCTAAATCATTGTTCATCATGACGAAGGTTTTATATTGACTTTTAACTTCTCTCTTGTTCAGTTATCCTATGTTGCATTCTAAGTGGCATGGCCAAATTCCAACTGGAATCTATCATGGCAGCAGAGACTGGGAGCATCGGCTGCTTGGTGCCTGTCCTTTTGCTATCAACATTTACAGTGTTCATCATTTGGAGACAGCCTCAAAACCAGATGAAAGCTTCATTTATGGTAACATGATAGTGGAGATAAATAAAATTACTGTCAGCTTAGTAGGAAAGTACTTCTTAACTAAACATTTTAATTATGCGGTAAATTATCTTTGGATTACCTTACCAGTTTTATTTTTAATAGACACCATGAAAACATTGTCTTTTGAAGAATGGTGACATTTCAAATAAATAAGAATTTACCAGAATGCACTATTTTCTTATTTCTTTCTTGGGATGTGGACATTATTGGCATTTGTTACCCATCACAATGGCGATATATATCTAATTCTCAATGGTGAGTGACTTGGAGGGGAAAATCCAGGTGGTGGTGTTCCCAAGTATCTGCTGCTCTTGTCCTTTTAGATTGTGGCGGTCAAGGGTTTGGAAGGTGCTGTCTAAGGAATCTTGGTGGGTTCCTGCAGTGCATCTTGTAGATGGTAGACACGGCTGCCACTGTTCATCAATGGTGGAGAGATTGAATGTTTGTGGAAGCAGTAGCAATCAAACTGGATGGTGCCAAGCTTCTTGAATGTTGGTGGAACTGCACTCATCCAGGCAAGTGGAGAGTATTCTATTACACTCCTGACTTGTGCCTTGTACATGGTGGACAGGCTTTGCGGGGGACTGGGGGAGTGGGGGGGGGGGGGGGGGGGGAGAGTGGGTGGTTTGCCATAGGATTCCCAGCCTTTGACCTGCTTTGGTAGCTACAGTATTCGTGTGGCTAGTCTAATTCTGTTTCTGGCCAACGGTAACCCCCAGGATGTTGATAATGGGGGATTCAGCAATTGTGATGCCATTGAATGCCAAGGGGCGAGGGTTAGATCTTCATTTGTTGGAGAGGGTCATTGTGTGGCGTGAATGCAAGAGTTCCTCAGGGTAATGTCCTAGGCCCAATCATTTCAGCTACTCGAACAATGACCTTCCTTCGTCATAAGTTCAGAAGTGGGGATATTCACTGAAGACTGCACAATGTTCAGTATCATTCACAGCTCCTCAGATACTGAAGCAGTCCATTTCCAAATGCAGCAAGACCTGGACAATATTAAAGCTTGGGCTGATAAGTGGCAAGTAACATTCACAATGATTTTTTTCTATGATTCTTCTTTCCTCTATGATTCAAAACAAGACATCGTGAATGTTACCTGCCACTTATCAGCCCAACCTCCCACTTTGCACCCTCTGTGAACGTGAGTTCATCTAAAACTCTGCTGCCCATTCCTCAATTCAGATCAAGTCCTGCTCACCCCTCAGCCTTGCTGACCCACATTGGCTCCTGGTCTGGCAATGGCTCAGTCACTGAGTATATTCAAGTTAGAGAGATTGATGGATTGTTGGATACTGAGGGAATGAAGGGATGTGGGGATAGTGCAGAAAAATGTAGCTGAGATAAAGCAGCCCTGATCCTGTTGAATGGTTTAGGAGGCTCAGAGAGTGGAATGCCTATTCCTGTTTCTATTTCTTAAGTTCTTATGTTCCCTTGTCAAATCCCTCCAAGCCTTTGCCCTTCCCTGTCTCTGCAACCTCCGTAAGAAGTCTCACAACACCAGGTTAAAATCCAACAGGTTTATTTGGTAGCAAATACCATAAGCTTTCGGAACACTGCTCCTTCGTCAGATGGAGTGGAAATGTGCTCTCAAACAGTGTAACGTGAGCCACTCTGCAACCTCCTCCAGCCCTACAATCCTTTGAATTCTCTATGCATCTCTAATTCTAGCCTCTTAAGTATTCCTGATTTTCAATGCATTCCCATCAAGCCACCTAGTCCCCAAGCTCTGAAACTGCTTTCCTAAATCTCTCCACTTCCCTCGTTTTCTCTTCTCCATTCAGACACTCCTTAAAATCTGCCTCCTGGAGCAAGATTTTCATCACCTCCCGTAATCTATCCCTTGTGCCTTGGCGTCAAATTATGTTTGGTAATGCTTTTCTGAAGTGCTTTGGAATGTTCTGCTGCCTTAGAAGTGCTACATAAATGCAACTTATTATTGTTGAGTGATTTGATAGTGGTTACAGATTATATTTAATTGGGTACTATGGTTAGAAGCTATCACAGAGATAAAGGGATACTCTTCAATTATAGAATTATCATAGAATCTACAGCGCAGAAGGAGGCCAATTGGCCCATCAAGTCTCCCACCCAGGTCCTATCCCCGTAACCTCATATATTTACCCTCCTAATCCCCCTGATACTAAGGGGCAATTTAGCATGGCCAATCAACCTAACCTGCACATCTTTGGACTGTGGGAGGAAACCGGAGCACCCGGAGGAAACACACGCAGACACGGGGAGAACATGCAAACTCCATATAGACTGTCACCCGAGGCCGGAATTGAACCCGGGTCCCTGGCACTGTGAGGCAGCAGTGCTAACCACTGTACCACTGTGCCGCCCTATGTTTGGTTGCACTAGGTTGGGTTGTGTCACTCCTTGTTTTTTCTGTTATTCATGGAGGTCCTAGAAATATGAAATTTATTTAGAAACTAGCTAAGTAACTGAGGAATACCATAAATGTCAGACAGGTATCTATAACTTTTGTTTTGATGCTTGTAGCATGAACTAAAAATACAAGTTTATCTTTATTAATGACCTTTAATAGAATGCTCTTGTCTTAATTTTAACATGTCGATCATGATTTGATTTGCACCATTAAAAGATCTATACTTCACCTCTATCAGGTGTAGTTAATCTATCCTGATTTGTATGTTTTACTGTATTTGAAGGTACCCTGTTTACCATTCTTGCCAACACTCAGTATTTTCGTAAACATTTACCTGATGGTACAGTTGAATGCAAGCACCTGGATTCGACTCTCTATTTGGATGGCAATTGGTAAGATCATTACAGTTTAAATATTTAATATCGCAATTCAGTGAACCTGCAATATTCCACAGCTTTTAATTCTGAGGCCACAGCTGGAGAAGAACGGTCATTGATGCCCTGTAAATAGCTTTACTTTACCAACTCTGACCATTTCTATGCTGAAATTGCAGTTAGGGTCCTGTATTAACCACTGCGTTTCAATCTTCATCTTACATTTAGTCTCCCATCTGCCCATCTCAGTACCTCCCAAGATGATTGTGGTTGCAGCAGAGTAATCAAGGTTGTAAGTGACACAAGGTCATGAGGGCCGCTGCTGTTTATCATAGAATCATAGAATCCCTACAGTGCAGAAGGAAGCCATTCGGCCCATCAAGCCTGTACAGTCCCACCCAGATCCTATCCCCATAACCCCACATATTTACCAGGCTAACCCCCCGATACTAAGAGACCATTTACCATGGGCCATCAACCTAACCCACACATCATTGGAATGTGGGAGGAAACTGGAGCACCCGGAGGAAGCCCACGCAGACACGGGGAGAACTTGCAAACTCCACACAGACAGTCACCCGAGGCTGGAATTGAACCTGGATCCCTGGCGCTGTGAGGCAGCAGCACTAACCACTGTGCCACCATACCACCCATGATGTTGGAAGGAGAGTGTTGAAGTCAACTCTTTGGTTGTTGACAGATTGCCCCTTTACTAAACATTGACTTATTAATACTGAAATGTAAACTTTTCACATTGTTTGACAGGTTTACTGGTCTATTTTTGCTATGGCATTCGGCATAGTGTGGAAGGCCAGCATCACCGAGACTGCTCTGTCCCAAGTCCATTTGAAAGCGCCAAGGAGCTGAGGAAGAGCATAACAACTAAGCGCTTTGAGGAACCAATGGCTTAACAAGGACAAGTCAGTGATGGCTACTTCTCAACAAATTGAAAATGATGGCAACACAATTCCTCTGCAAAAACAACAACAAATTCCATTTAGATAGTGTCTCAAATGTAGTTAAACACCCACAAGGCTCTTCATAGAATTGTCGTTAAACAAAATTTGATTAAATGCCACTACCACAGAAATATTACACAAAAACCTAAGGTAGGAAGGCCAATGCAAATCTACTGCACGATAAGAATTCTGCTCAACAGCCACACAAAGGACACCTGAGATATAAAAGAGGACTACTTTGCAAGAAGAATTCAAATTTTGATTTATTTTTGTTAATCAGCAAGTTTGGTTTTCTCAAAAAGTCATTCCGTGAGCAAAGAATCTTCAATGTTTTGTATTTAAAGTAAATTCTGGAAGAACTATGGAGCAATCAGCTTTTTCATCAAATTAGAAAGACCTGCATATAACGATAGCAACTTTCCCAAGCTCAGGGTGGCTCCTGTTGTAATGTAGGAAATTGCAGTAACTAATTTCTGCACAGCAAGCTCCCACAAACAACAATGTGCTGGTGAGCAGTGAATCTATTGTAATGATGTTGGTGAGGGATAAATATTGGCCAGAACATCCTTGTTTTTTTTTGATAGAGTGAAAGCTGACATTATAAACCCTAACTTTTCTTGCACAAATTGTGGAGAAAACCTACTAAACAAATTCACAGGAGCCTGCTGATGAACTTTTAATACAAAGAATAAAATATTTATTAAAACAAGAAAATATTACACCAGATATAAAGGTTGGAAAGATCTCAATACAAACGCAAGAAGAAGATTCAAATTCCCACCATTCCTTTAGCCCAGCAATATCATTACAGACACATAAACCAGTGAAGAGTTACCATTAGCTTGAGTTCTCTCTTGGGACTGACACAGTTGCAAACGGTTTAATGCTGGTGAATTCTTGAGCCTTCTCAACCAACTTCAATCTCCACCCGAGACACCCAAAACTGCACTCTCACTCCAGCTGTATGGTACTTTGGTTAGGCTACATTTGGAATGTTGTGTGCAGTTCTGGTTGCCATATAACTAGAAGGACATGGATCCTTTGGAAAGGGTGCAGAGAAGGTTTACCAGGATGATGTTTGGTCTGAAGTTTTTAGATATGCAGAGAGGTTGGATAAACTCGGATTGTTTTCACTGGAAAGATGGAGACTGAGGGGCGACCTGATAGATGTCTACAAAATTATGAGAGGCACAGATATGATGGATTAGTCAGAGGCTTTTTCCCAGGGTGGAAAGGTCAACTATAAGAGGGCACAGGTTCAAGTTGAGAGATGGAAAGCTTAGGGGTGTTATGCGGGGAAAGTTTTTCACACAGAGGGTGGTGGGTGCCTGGAATGAACTGCCCGTGGAGGTGGTGGAAGTAGGCACATTAGCAACGTTCAAGGCGTATCTTGATAGACAAATGAATGGAGGGGGGAGGCAAACAGAGGGATAGTAACCGCGTATGGGCAATAAGCAGTGGGTCTAAATAAGGATTTGGAATCGGTGCAGGCTTGGTGGGCCAAAGGACCTGTTCCTGTGCTATATTGTTCTTTGTTCACTCTTTCTTCAACTGCAGAGCCAACATGGTGGCACATTGTTTAGCACTGTTGCCTTACAGTGCCAGCACTTCAACAGAGCAGCAGTTCTGAAGTGGGTAACTTCACACTTGTCCAGATTATACTGCATTTGCAATGTATTTGCTCACTCACTCAACCGCTGGAATTTTACCACCCTGCCCACCACAGGAATTGGAGCAGGCGAGGGGCGGACAATGGGAAGGTCCGTTGACCTCGGATGGGATTTTATGGTTTTGGGACAAGCGAGGCCATAAAATCCAGCCCAACTTGTCGAAATCGCCTCTTTACTTCCTTCTCATCACTCATTATTCCATCTAGTCTTATGTCATCAGCAAACTTGGAAATATTTACATTTGATTCCCTCATCCAAATCGCTGATGTATTTGGACTGTCATTTTAAATTCCAAACAGTGCAACATGGCACAAAGCAAAATGAAGATTGAGAAACTAAGTTATGAAAAAGAAAGTTTAAAATGTATTTATTTATCCAGTACAGTAACAGTCAAAGTAGATTCACTGTTTAGATAGTAATGTTGAAATGTTTCTCCTCTAAGATTTCATATTGTATCCAGTGTAAAAACTCTAGGTGCTATAAGATCATAAGTCATAGGAGCAGAATTAGGCCACTCGGCCCATCGAGTCTGCTCCACCATTCAATTATGGCTGATATTTTTCTAATCCCCATTCTCCTGCCTTTTCCCCATAACCCCTGATCCCCTTATTAATCAAGGACCTATCTATCTCTGTCTTAAAGACACTCAATGACCTGCCTTCTGCGGCAAAGACTTCCACAGATTCACCACTCTCTGGCTGAAGAAATTCCTCCTCATCTCTGTTTTAAAGGATTGTCCCTTTAGCTTGAGGTTGTGCCATCCGGTTCTAGTTTTTTCCTACTAATGGAAACATCCTCTCCATGTCCACTCTATCCAGGCCTCGCAGTATCCTGTAAGTTTCAATAAGATCCCCCCATATCCTTCTAAACTCTAACGAGTACAGACCTAGAGTCCTCAACCATTCCTCATACGTCAAGCTCTTCGTCCAGGGATCATTCTCGTGAAGCTCCTCTGGATCCTTTCCAAGGCCGGCACATCCTTCCTTAGAGACGGGGCCCAAAACTGCTCACAATACTCCAAATGCGGTCTGACCAGAGCCTTGTACAGCCTCAGAAGTACATCCCTGCTCTTGTATTCTAGCCCTCTTGACATGAATGCTAACATTGTATTTGCCTTCCTAACTGCTGACTGAACCTGCACGTTAACCTGAAGAGAATCTTAAACAAGGACTTCCAAGTCCCTTTGTTTTTTTGATTTCCTAAGCATTTCCCTATTTAGAAAATAGTCTATGCCTCCATTCCTCCTTCCAAAGTGCATAACCTCACACTTTTCCACATTGCATTCCATCTGCCACTTCTTTGCCCACTCTCCTAACCTGTCCAAGTCCTTCGGCAGCCCTCCTGCTCCCTCAATACTACCTGTCCCTCGACATATCTTTATATCATCTACAAACTGAGCAACAGTGCCTTCAGTTCCTTCTTCCAAATTGTTAATGTATATGGTGAAAAGTTGTGGTCCCAGCACTGACCCCTGAGGCACACCACTAGTCATTGGTGCCATCCTGAAAAAGACCCCTTTATCCCCACTCTCTGCCGTCTGCCAGTCAGCCAATCCTGTATCCATGCCAGGATCATACCATTAACACCATTGGCTCTTAACTTATTTAACAGTCTCCTATGCGACACCTTGTCAAAGGCCTTTTGGAAATCTAAATAAATCACATCCACTGGTTCTGCTTTATCTAACTTCCTTGTTACCTCCTCAAAGAACTCTAACAGATTTGTCAGACATGCCCTCCCCTTGATGAAGCTGTGCTGATTCAGTCCTATTTTATCATGCACTTCCAAGTACTCTACGATCTCATCTTTAATAATGGACTCTAAAATCTTGCCAATGACCGAAGTCAGGCTAACCGGCCTATAATTTCCCGTCTGCTGCCTCCCTTCTTAAACAGCAGTGTTACATTAGCTACTTTCCAGTCCTCTGGCACCCTCCCTGCCTCCAGTGATTGCTGAAAGATCATCACCAATGCCTCCACAGTTTCCTCAGCTATGTCTTTTAGAACCCTGAGGTTCTAAAGACCTTCTCCTTAGTGCTGACAGGATTGTAAGCAATGTATATTTGTGTTTATAGAATACAGAGTCACAAGTACCTGGTCTCTACACCTCATGAACAGACTTCAGATTTTCTTCTGACAGTTGATCAGATGAGGCTGTTTTTCTTTCACTGGGGACATTTCTGAAACTAGGGGTGGAAAACGGCGAGAATACCGGAGTGATTCACATTGGTCTGTCAGGTGCACGCCTTACCGCAATTCTCCCACACTCAGTCACTTTTTGGGAAAGTGGTGAGTTGCGCGCCAGTACTGGGAGAGATGGGGCCTGAACACACTCCACTCCTGCACAACTCCCCTTGCGTAGCCCCCCAACGTAAATCCCACTCAGCAACCCCCCCCCCAACTCTGACCCCATCCTTTTGGCACTGCCCTGGTACAGTGGGCACAGCCAGTATGCCCAGTGGGCACTACCAGGTGGGCACTACCAGTGTTTCAGGTGGGCACTGCCAACATTCCAGGTTGGCACTGTCCGATGGGCACTGCCCGGTCATGATCCTGGCCACCTGGGAGCGTCAATGACCTCCAGGCCCCCCAGCATGGCCTCCGTGCATGGTCTTCACCAGTGAAGACCAGTAGAGATTTGCGCCCATGTGATGTCCTGCCGGAGAGATGGGAACATTCCGAGAGGGGGTAGGATCGTGTGCTGAACTTGCTAATGAGATTGAAATCCAATCACTCTCATGCTAATCAGCTCGTGCCCTTTCTGGGCATGATCGGGTTTGTGCCAGTAGAAAGGGGCTGGGGCAATTGCAAACCGTTTGGCGTTGGGAATGGAACTGATTTTCCGGGAGGAGCGCAATCTGCGCCAAATGCATTGAGGTCGGAAAATCAGCCCCAAGGTTCTTACACAGGGTTCAGGTGGTGTGTTCGGATAGAATATTGTCGTTTCACTACTGGGTTCTGAAACCAGCCCTGACTCTGAAGTGGAAAATACCTCAATGAAATGAATTTGGGCACTTTCGACTGTAACGTGTATTTACACAAGAGCGCACAACATCAAAACAGCCTTTGATACTAATCGGCATTCTTGTTTATGGTTTTCTTTTTTAATTATTCATCGTCATATGAACATGTTTCCAATTTCTCCCCTGAACAGGGAGCCAGACGGCCTCCTCACCAAGAAGCATTTGAAAGCAGATACTGGAAGTTCAATGGATTAGGGGAATTTAATATTCACTAATTGGTGCTGTCATGCTCTGTATCACAAAGACATGTTACCTCATGTTTTTCATGTTAGTGCAGTATGATGAACAGTTCTGATGAAATAAATAGTTTGTTGTTGGTACTTTTTCAAACACAATAATTAATTAGAATCTTATGTCAAATATAATTCTTGTTGCTTATCACAAACAAAATTAAAACCCAACAATATAAACAAGCAAAATTCATTACAGAGGTAAAAATGGTGCATTAGGAAAATTATTTCAACACTGAAAGATATTTCATACAAAGTGCACAGAAGTGGAGAATACATTATTGCAACATCGACAAGTGTCATGATACAAATGATTCTATGGAATTTTAAATACCTTCATCCTCGAATGCCCCCTTGTGTAGTATTCTAGAATGAGAGGTCATAGTCTTAGGATAAAGGATAGCAAATTTAAAACAGTTGAGGAGAAACAATTTCTTCCAAAGGATTGTGAATCTGTGGGATTCGCTACCCGAAAGTGCGTTGGATGCTGGGACAGTGAGTAAATTTAAGGAGGAGTTAGACAGATTTTTAATTGGTAATGGAGTTGAAGGGTTATGGGGAGAAGGCAGGAAAATGGGGATGAGGAGCATATCAGCCATGATCGAATGGCGGAGCAGACTTGATGGGCTGAATTGCCTAACTCTGCTCCTATATCTTATGAACATATGAGCTTAAAAGTTGATTGTAATTCAATATTTTAACCTTCACCTTAATGTCATAATCTGTTAGATTGCAATGTTAGTGAAAGTTACTGAATGAATGTCAATAAAATAATGTTAGTAAATGAAGGTCAGTGAATGGATTCAGTGAATGAATGTTGGTGAACACATGTTAATGGATGAATGTCAGTGAATGAATGTCAGTGAATAAACGATAATGAATGGATGTAAGTGGACAAATGTCAGTGACTGAATGTCAGTGAATGAATGTCAGTGAATGAATGTTAGTGAACAAATGATAGTGAGTGAATATCAGTGAATGTGTATCAGTGACTGAATGTCAGTGAATGACTTAGTGAATTAATGTCAGTGAATGAATGTCAGTGAATGAAAGTTGGTGAATGAATGTCAGTGAATGAATGTTAGTGAATGAATGTCAGTGAGTGAATGTGAGGGAATGAATGTCAGTGAATGAATGTTAGTGAGTGAATGTTAATGAATGTTTGTTAGTGAATGAATGTCAGTGATTGAATGTTAGTGAATGAATGTCAGTGAATGAATGTTAGTGAGTGAATGTTAGTGAATGAATGTCAGTGACTGAATGTTAGTGAATGAATGTCAGTGAATGAATGTTAGCGAGTGAATGTTAGTGAATGAAAGTTAATGAATGTTTGTTAGTGAATGAATGTCAGTGACTGAATGTCAGTGAATGAATGTTAATGAATGAATGTCAGTGAATGAATGCTAGTGAATGAATGCTAGTGAATGAATGTGAGGGAATGAATGGTAGTAAATGAATGTCAGTGAATGAATGTCAGTGAGTGAATGTTAATGAATGTTTGTTAGTGAATGAATGTCAGTGAATGAATGTTAGTGAATGAATGTTAATGAATTTTTGTTAGTGAATGAATGTCAGTGACTGAATGTCAGTGAATGAATGTCAGTGAATGAATGTCAGTGAATGAATGTTAGTGAACAAATGATAGTGAGTGAATATCAGTGAATGTGTATCAGTGACTGAATGTCAGTGAATGACTTAGTGAATTAATGTCAGTGAATGAATGTCAGTGAACGAATGCTAGTGATTGAATGCTAGTGAATGAATGTGAGGGAATGAATGGTAGTAAATGAATGTCAGTGAATGAATGTCAGTGAGTGAATGTTAATGAATGAATGTCAGTGAATGAATGTCAGTGAATGAATGTCAGTGAATGAATGTCAGTGAATGAATGTTAGCGAGTGAATGTTAGTGAATGAATGTTAATGAATGTTTGTTAGTGAATGAATGTCAGTGACAGAATGTCAGTGAATGAATGTTAATGAATGAATGTCAATGAACGAATGTTAGTGAATGAATGTCAGTGAATGAATGTTAATGAATGAATGTCAATGAACGAATGTTAGTGAATGAATGTTAGTGAATGAATGTTAATGAATTTTTGTTAGTGAATGAATGTTAGTGAATGTATGTTAGTGAATGAATGTTAATGAGTGAATGTTAGTGAGGGAATGTTCGTAAATGAATGTCAGTGAATGAATGTCAGTGAATGAATGTCAGTGAATGAATGTCAGTGAATGAATGTCAGTGAATGAATGTTAGTGAATGAATGTCAGTGAATGAATGTTAGTGAATGAATGTTAATGAGTGAATGTCAGTGAATGAATGTCAGTGAATGTTTGTTAGTGAATGAATGTCAGTGAATGAATGTCAGTGGATGAATGTTAGTGAATGTTTGTTAGTGAATGAATGTTAGTGAATGAATGTCAGTGAATGAATGTTAGTGAATGAATGTCAGTGGATGAATGTTAGTGAATGAATGTCAGTGGATGAATGTTAGTGAATGAATGTCAGTGGATGAATGTTAGTGAATGAATGTCAGTGGATGAATGTTAGTGAATGTTTGTTAGTGAATGAATGTTAGTGAATGAATGTCAGTCAATGAATGTCAGTGAGCGAATGTTCGTGAATGAATGTTTGTTAGTGAATGAATGTTAGTGAGTGAATGTTAGTGAGTGAATGTTGGTGAATGAATGCCAGTGAATGAATGCCAGTGAATGAATGCCAGTGACTGAATGTCAGTGAATGAATGCCAGTGAATGAATGCCAGTGATTCAATGTCAGTGAATGAATGTCAGTGAATGAATGTCAGTGAATGAATGTTAGTGAATGAATGTCAGTGAATGTTTGTTAGTGAATGAATGTCAGTTACTGAATGCCAGTGAATGAATGTCAGTGAATGAATGTTAGCGAGTGAATGTTAGTGAATGAATGTTAATGAATGTTTGTTAGTGAATGAATGTCAGTGAATGAATGTTAGTGAATGAATGTCAGTGAATGAATATTAGTGAGTGAATGTTAGTGAATGTTTGTTAGTGAATGAATGTCAGTGAATGAATGTTAGTGAGTGAATGTTAGTGAATGTTTGTTAGTGAATGAATGTTAATGAATGAATGTTACTGAATGAATGTCAGTGAGCGAATGTTCGTGAATGAATGTTTGTTAGTGAGTGAACGTTAGTGAGTGAATGTTAGTGAGTGAATGTTAGTGACTGAATGTCAGTGAGCGAATGTTAGTGAGTGAATGTTAGTGAGTGAATGTTAGTGAGTGAATGTTAGTGAGTGAATGTTAGTGAATGTTTGTTAATGAATGAATGTTACTGAATGAATGTCAGTGAGCGAATGTTCGTGAATGAATGTTTGTTAGTGAGTGAACGTTAGTGAGTGAATGTCAGTGAATGAATGTCAGTGAGCGAATGTTTGTGAGTGAATGAATGTTAGTGAGTGAATGTCAGTGAATGCATGTCAGTGAGCGAACGTTCGTGAGTGAATGTTTGTTAATGAATGAATGTTAGTGAGTGAGTGTTAATGAATGTTTGTTAGTGAATGAATGTCAGTGACTGAATGTCAGTGAATGAATGTCAGTGAATGAATGTTAATGAATTTTTGTTAGTGAATGAATGTTAGTGAATGAATGTTAATGAGTGAATGTTAGTGAGGGAATGTTCGTAAATGAATGTCAGTGAATGAATGTCAGTGAATGAATGTCAGTCAATGAATGTTAGTGAATGAATGTTAGTGAATGTTTGTTAGTGAATGAATGTTAGTGAATGAATGTCAGTCAATGAATGTCAGTGAGCGAATGTTCGTGAATGAATGTTTCTTAGTGAATGAATGTTAGTGAGTGAATGTTAGTGAGTGAATGTTGGTGAATGAATGCCAGTGAATGAATGTTAGTGAATGTTTGTTAGTGAATGAATGTTAATGAATGAATGTTAGTGAGTGAATGTTAGTGAATGTTTGTTAGTGAATGAATGTTAATGAATGAATGTTAGTGAGTGAATGTTAATGAATGTTTGTTAGTGAATGAATGTCAGTGAATGAATGTCAGTTACTGAATGCCAGTGAATGAATGTCAGTGAATGAATCTTAGTGAATGTTTGTGAATGAATGTCAGTGAATGAATGTCAGTGAATGAATGTTAGCGAATGAATGTTAATGAATGAATGTTAGTGAATGAATGTTAGTGAATGAATGTTAATGAATGTTTGTTAGTGAATGAATGTCAGTGAATGAATGTCAGTGAATGAATGTTAGTGAATGTTTGTTAGTGAATGAATGTTAATGAATGAATGTTAGTGAATGAATATCAGTGAATGAATGTCAGTGAATGAATGTTTGTTAGTGAATGAATGTTAGTGAGTGAATGTTAGTGAGTGAATGTTGGTGAATGAATGCCAGTGAATGAATGTCAGTGAATGAATGTCAGTGAATGAATGTCAGTGAATGAATGTCAGTGAATGAATGTTAGTGAATGAATGTTAATGAATGAATGTTAGTGAGGGATTGTCAGTGAATGAATGTCAGTGAGCGAATGTTCGTGAGTGAATGTTTGTTAGTGAGTGAACGTTAGTGAGTGAATGTTAGTGACTGAATGTCAGTGAATGAATGTCAGTGAATGAATGTCAGTGAATGAATGTTAGTGAATGTTTGTTAGTGAATGAATGTTAATGAATGAATGTTAGTGAATGAATGTCAGTGAATGAATGTCAGTGAATGAATGTTAATGAATGTTTGTTAGTGAATGAATGTTTATGAATGAATGTTAGTGAATGAATGTTTATGAATGAATGTTAGTGAGGGATTGTCAGTGAATGAATGTCAGTGAGCGAATGTTCGTGAGTGAATGTTTGTTAGTGAGTGAACGTTAGTGAGTGAATGTTAGTGACTGAATGTCAGTGAATGAATGTCAGTGAATGAATGTTAATGAATGAATGTTAATGAATGAATGTTAGTGAATGAATGTCAGTGAGTGAACGTTCGTGAGTGAATGTTTGTTAATGAATGAATGTTAGTGAGTGAATGTTAGTGAGTGAGTGTTAGTGAATGAATGTTAATGAATGTTTGTTAGTGAATGAATGTAAATTAATGAATGTTACTGAATGAATGTCAGTGAATGAATGTCAGTGAGCGAATGTTCGTGAATGAATGTTAGTGAGTGAATGTCAGTGAATGAATGTCAGTGAATGGGTGTCAGTGAATGAATGTTAGTGAATGAATGTCAGTGAATGAATGTCAGTGAATGAATGTCAGTGAATGGATGTCAGTGAATGAATGTCAGTGAATGAATGTCAGTGAATGGATGTCAGTGGATGAATGTTTGTGAATGAATGTCAGTGAATGAATGTCAGTGAATGAATGTCAGTGAATGAATGTCAGTGAATGAATGTCAGTGAATGGATGTCAGTGGATGAATGTTGGTGAATGAATGTTAGTGAATGAATATCAGCGAATGACTGTCAGTGAAGGATGTCAGTGAATGAACATCAGTAAATTCATATTGTTAAGAACTCCGATTTTAAGTGTGAGGGTAACCCAAATCCCAAAACTATAACTTTGAACAGCTGCACCTAATTGTTTATTTTACAAATTGGTATACTGTGAGAAAAGATATGCAAATCAATGAGGAAAGGCACATCCTGTTGGAATGATTCAAAGAAAGGAATTGTGACGCTAGTGTAATTTTAATAAATGTATTTTTAAAATCATGTTTCCTGCAGTTGTATGTGGGCCCTTTCAGTTTCATTATTGTCGAGTTGTCTGCTAGGAGTCCTTTATTGCTGCTTCAATGGCTGAAATGGGGTTTTGTTTATTTTTACTCAGGGCCTCAGGTACTTTCTGGGATTTTTTTTATGACCCTGCATTGTGAGGGGGAAGATTGATTGAGAAAGTCAGGTGGCTCCTCCCCAGAAGAATCCAAGGATTCATTTTCAGTTTTTGTTTAGAGTCAGAAGCTGTCCTGCTTATCAAGTGGCAGGCAGGTTTTCTCTCTCTCTCTCCCTGGGTTGTAAATGTTGCTGTCTGGCTGGAAGCAGATCTCTTGGCCTTCCTGGAGTGAAAATACTTCTGTTGGTGGTTTGCTAGCCAGTACCTAGTGCCTCTCTCTCTGTCTCCCTGGTGTTTTGGGAAGCTGTTCTGACTTCAAGATTGTACGTGTATGTATCAAGAGAACTGCAGTATCCAACCAAAGGACAAAGTTCCAGCATCACGTGAGCATTTGTATTTTCTGTGCTAAACCTGTGGCAAAGGTTTTATTTATGGGACCTGTTTGATTGAAACATTTCATAGAGTTGTTAAGGTTTTTACAATATCATGTTTGTTTTGTTCGTTGTTGTAATTGGTAAAAGTTATTGCTATATGTTAATTGTATTCTAAAATAAACTTTGTTTGATAAAAGCTCCCTAGTTGAATCGTACCTGAAGTGAAACATCTCATGCTCACCCTAGCCAAATTCAAATTGCAAAACTTGTGATCCGGGACAACTTCATAACACACTCTGGAGCTTCTGATCTGAATTATAACAGAATGCTTATTAAGCTGTAGTACTAATCTGATTTGCAGGGCAGAATTTTACTGGCAAATCTGCCCGAGGTTCATATGATCCCGCCAGAGACCAACGGAGAATGCCATTCTCCGAGCCTCACCCATCATCGGAATTGGGGTGGGTGCGCCGGTAAAATTCCGGCCTTATTATCAGGGGGATTAGCAAGGTAAATTTGTGGGCTTACGGGGATAGGGCCTGGGTGGGATTGTTGTCGGTGCAGGTTTGATGGGCTAAATGGCCTCCTTCTGCATTGCATGGATTCTATGATTCTATTCTATGAAGAATGAATGTCAGTGAAGGAATGTCAATGAATTAATGTTATTAAATCAATGGATGGATGAATATTAGCGAAAATATATGAGTGGATGAACAAGTGAATGGGTAGGCTGCCAGGTTGGATAGTTGGATGAAAGTATGGTGGGCTGGGTGGTAGTTTGTGAGTGGTAGATGGGTGAGGTGTATGTGGTGAGGTGATCGTTGGTGAGGTTGCAGTTGGGTAAGGTGGCAGGTGGGTGAGTGTGGTGGCATGTTGGTTTCTTCCTGGGCAATTGCTACACAGGACAGCGAGTCAGGATTTCCACAGGCTCCTGATGTCCATCTTAGTTTGTGCGTCTTTGTCTGATGAATCAGAAACAAGAATGTTTGTGCCTTAATATATTAAATTGTAATATTATTTAAATGTGGCTCTGTGTTCCAGTTGCTGCAGTTCCCAACAATCGTAGAAGATCCAGAAGGTACCAGGGAACACCACGTTCCTTCTCCAGGGCCTCTGCAGTGCGGATGATGCCAAGGCAGTCAGAGCAAATGCCCCCATGTGCTGTATCCAATCTGGACCTGCAGACAGCCACCGTGGCTGATCCCTGGAGTCAATCCAGAGTAGGCCATTGCAGAAGGTGGCCATTCAGCCCATCAAGCCTGCACCGACAACAATCCCACCCAGGCCCTATTCCCGTAACCCCACGAATTTACCTTGCTAATCCCCCTGACACTAAGGCCGGAATTTTACCGGCACGCCTCGGGGGTGCGACTGAAGTGGAGCCAAAAACCGAACAGCAGCCAGGAAATGGTGGGCTGCAGTCTTTCACATTCCAAACCAGCATGAAAAAAACTCTTCCAGGTTCTGGAAGTTACAATCAACTTTCTATAGGAAGGATCAGCTTTCTATTGGGAAGCTAATCGTCCTGTGGCATGAGTTGTTGTAACTCTTACACTTAATGAACATGTTAGTCAGACAAGCCATGATTACAAAGAACAAAGAACAAAGAACAATACAGCACAGGAACAGGCCCTTCGGCCCTCCAAGCCCGCGCCGCTCCTTGGTCCAAACTAGACCATTCTTTTGTATCCCTCCATTCCCACTCCGTTCATATGGCTGTCTAGATAAGTCTTAAACGTTCCCAGTGTGTCCGCCTCCACCACCTTGCCTGGCAGCGCATTCCAGGCCCCCACCACCCTCTGTGTAAAATATGTCCGTCTGATATCTGTGTTAAACCTCCCCCCCTTCACCTTGAACCTATGGCCCCTCGTGAACGTCACCACCGACCTGGGGAAAAGCTTCCCACCGTTCACCCTATCTATGCCTTTCATAATTTTATACACCTCTATCAAGTCTCCTCTCATCCTCCGTCTTTCCAGGGAGTACAACCCCAGTTTACCCAATCTCTCCTCATAACTAAGCCCCTCCATACCAGGTAACATCCTGGTAAACCTCCTCTGTACTCTCTCCAAAGCCTCCACGTCCTTCTGGTAGTGTGGCGACCAGAACTGGACGCAGTATTCCAGATACGGCCGAACCAACGTTCTATACAACTGCAACATCAGACCCCAACTTTTATACTCTATGCCCCGTCCTATAAAGGCAAGCATGCCATATGCCTTCTTCACCACCTTCTCCACCTGTGACATCACTTTCAAGGATCTGTGGACTTGCACACCCAGGTCCCTCTGCGTATCTACACCCTTTATGGTTCTGCCATTTATCATATAGCTCCTCCCTACATTATTTCTACCGAAATGCATCACTTCGCATTTATCAGGATTGAACTCCATCTGCCATTTCTTTGCCCAAATTTCCAGCCTATCTATATCCTTCTGTAGCTTCTGACAATGTTCCTCACTATCTGCAAGTCCTGCCAATTTTGTGTCGTCCGCAAACTTACTGATCACCCCAGTTACACCTTCTTCCAGATCATTTATATAAATCACAAACAGCAGAGGTCCCAATACAGAGCCCTGCGGAACACCACTAGTCACAGGCCTCCAGCCGGAAAAAGACCCTTCCACTACCACCCTTTGTCTTCTGTGACCAAGCCAGTTCTCCACCCATCTAGCCACCTCCCCCTTTATCCCATGAGATCCAACCTTTTTCACCAGCCTACCATGATTAGTAGTACATCCCATAACTCTAGATTTCCAACAAGCCATTTCAGCGCTCTAGTGGCTGCAATATTCATGTTCTTTTGAAGGTAAAGAGAACAAAACTGCACAAAATATGACATTACCACAGAGATCAACCTTTAGTTGATGTAGGACAATGGAGGGGAGGTGATGGCCTAGTGGTATTATCGCTACACCATTAATCCAGAAACTCAGCTCATGGCGGCACGGAGGCACAGTGGTTAGCACTGCTGCCTCACAACGCCAGGGACCCGGCTTCGATTCGGGCTTAGGTCATTGTCTGTGTGCAATCTGCACGTTCTCCCCGTGTCTGCATGGGTTTCCTCTGGGTAATCTGGTTTCCTCCCACAGTCCAAAGATGTGCAAGTTAGGTGGATTGGCCATGATAAATTGTCCCTTAGTGTCAGGTGGATTAGCAGGGTAAATATATGAGGTTACAGGGATAGGGCCTGGGTGGGATCGTTGTTGGGCGCAGGCTCGATGGGCCAAATGGCCTCCTTCTGCACTGTAGGGATTCTATGATCCTATGTTCTCGAGACCCATGTTCGCATCCCACCATGGCAGATGGTAGAATTTGAATTCAATTTTAAAAATCTGGAATTAAGAATCTGTTGATGACTATGAAACCATTGTCGATTGTTGGAGAAGCCCATCTGATTTGATTTATTATTGTCACATGTATTAACAACAGTGAAAAGTATTGTTTCTTGCACGCTATACAGACAAAGCATACTGTTCGTAGAGAAGGAAACGAGAGAGTGCAGAATGTAGCTAGGGTGTAGAGAAAGATCAACTTAATGCAAGGTAAGTCCATTCAAAAGCCTGACGGCAGCAGGGAAGAAGCTGTTCTTGAGTCGGTTGGTACATGACCTCAGACTTTTGTATCTTTTTCCCCACGGAAGAAGGTGGAAGAGAGAATATCCGGGGTGCGTGGGGTCCTTAATTATGCTGGCTGCTTTGCCGAGGCAGCAGAAAGTGTAGACAGAGTCAATGGATGGGAGACTGGTTTACGAATCTGGTTCACGAATGTCCTTTAGGGAAGAAAATCTGCCGTCTTTACCTGGTCTGGCTTATATGTGACTCCAGAACCACAGTAATGTGGTTACTCTCAACTGCCCTCGGGCAATAAATGCTGGCCAGCCAGCAACCTCCATGTCCCACGAATGAATTTTTAAAAATCAGCGTTAGGCTGGTTTGAAGGATGAAATTTGAACCTCTGTATTTCTTTTGGCTCCTGTTTAAGCAAGTGAACAGCAGACCCTTCATTTTCTTGGGTTCATAATGACTTTTCGATTGCTGTTGAGATATATTTGGAAAGGTAGCCACCACACTGGATGGAGGGAAAGGGAAGTATGAGAAGCATGTGGATATTTACTAAGCGCTCAGAGTAGTTGAATGGTTTCTATTGAGTTTGCCCTGGCAGCTGCCAAGCTATGTGGAGTTGAATCCAGCCGCCTGTGAGGATACTTTGTAAGGGTAGCTGACTCCTTTGATTCCCTTTGAAGAAAAGCAGTTCCCCAGGGGCCCTGGACATTTCACGGTGAAACTGCCGAAACGACGTGTTGGTGTGAATTGAGTTACCCCAGTGTGGCTCAGCGCTTCTCTCGCAAGGTTGTAAACGGAACTTTGCGAGATTTTTTTTCAGTTTTAAATCTTTCACGATGAAGCCGGGGCTTATTTTCCTGCTGATTTGTCTGATTGCTTTACTCCTGGAATTCGGTAAGTAACATTGGAAGTAACCGGAGTCGAGAAACTTGAGAAAATACTTTTGAATTCCATAGAGTTATCGCATGATCTTTCCAAACCACATCCTTCTAACTAATGTATCCTTCCTAATGCCAGCATAAAGTTTCTTTATATAGAAAGATCAATCAGTTAAAAGTCTTAAGTCATGTGCTTGTAAGTTTAATTATTACATAAAATCCGATGGATAAGTAGCTGGCAGATTCGAAGCCATCCGCTGTGTCCCAGTTTGAATAGATTAGAAATTATGTAGATTCATTGATAAAATACACAATAAAGTGTTGGGATTTGCAGAAGAAAGATCTTGCCTTAATTTAAAATGTCATTTGGATAATGGGGCAGAGGAGTGTGATAGGATTCTTTTCATTGAGATTTTTTAACAACTCTTTCATGGGATGTGGTTATCACTGAAGGGTCATTCATTACCTATCCCTAAATGGCTCTTGGACTGAATGGCTTCCTCCACCATTTCAGAGGGGCAGTTAAGAGTCTTTGAGTCTGGAGTCGCATGTAGGCCAGACCAGGTAAGGGTGGTTTCCTTCCCTAAAGGACATTAGTGAACCAGATTTTTAAAAAATGACAATTGACGATAGTTGTCACAGTCACCACGACTGGGGCTAGCTTTTAATTCCAGATTTTATTAATTGAATTTAAACTCCTGCTGTGGTGAGATTCGAGCCCATGTCAGTCCAGTAACATTACGTCGCTGTCTCCCCATGTCTTTCAAAACCTCAGGATGTCTCAAAGGCTTTTACGACCAAAGAAATATTTTCCCGAGTGTGGTCAATGTTGTAATGTAGCAAGTGCGGCTGCCAGTTTGTGCACAGCACAAACAGCAATGCCATAATCTGTTTCTGTTCAGAGATTTCTCTTTAGTGATTTAGACAAACTGAGTGAGTGGGCAAATACATGGCAGATGTGATATGATTTGGATAAATGTGAATTTTTCCACTCGGACAGAGAAACAGAATGGTAGAGTATTATTTAAGTAGTTGATTTGGAAATGTTGACATAGAAAGGACCTGACCTGGATGTCCTGGTATACCAGCCACTAAAAACAAGCAAGCAGTTAGGATGGCAAATGGTATGTTGGCCTTTATTGCAAGAGGACTTGAGTACAGGAGCACAAGGATGCCTTACTGCAATTGTATGGGGCCTTGGTGATACTACATTGTGTGCAGTTTTGGTCTCCTTATCGATGAAAGGATACTCTTGCTGTAGTGGGAATGCAGCAAAGGTTCACTGGGATTCCAGGGATGACAGGATTGTTGTGTAAGGAGAGATTGAGTTTGACTGTGCCTGTATTTACTGGAATTTAAAATAATGAGAGGGGATCGAATTGAAATATATAAAATTCTGACAGCACCGGACAAACTGGATTCAGGGATAAAAGCAAAATACTGCGGATGCTGGAATCTGAAACAAAAACAGAAAATGCTGGAAAATCTCAGCACCTGTGGAGAGAGAATAGAACCAACATTTCGAGTCTGAGTGACCCCTCGTCAGAGCTAGATGAAAGCTCTGCCGAGAGGTCACCCAGACTCAAAACATTGGCTCTATTCTCTCTGGATTCAGGGATGTTGTTTCCTCTGGTTGGAGGGTCTAGAACAAAAGTCATAGTCTCAGGATACGGGGATGAGGAGAAATTTCTGTGAACCAATGGAATTCTCTGCCACAGAATGCTGTAGAAGCCAAATCACTGAATATATTTAATAAGGAAATAAATAGATTTCTGGACTCTAATGGTGTAAAGAGGTATGGGAAGAGTGCTGGGGCGTGGAGTTGAGATAGAGAATCAACCATGATCATGTTGAATGGTGGAGCAGGCCCGAAGGGCCAACTGGCCTACTCCTGCTCCTATTTTCTATGTTTCTAAACAGATAAAACCTCTCTCCAGAGAAGGGCTTTAGAGGTTGGGCATTATAAAATGAAGGATTAAGTCTCTATGCAGGGTCTCTATGCTGTCAAGCTGGAGTTCCCTTGTGTCGTCCCAGTGGACATCTGGAAATGATCACCAACAGTCTTCAGCTTTGCAGGTCCAAAGTCAGACCAGTTACACTTAGATGTGGGTTCTCTGGATACCAGGTGGATAACCACACAATTTTAGGTAAGGTAGGGAAAGAGCCAGTTAGAGTTGTCTTCATTCCTCAGCTTGTTCCCCAACAAAACATAGTTTTTTTCTCTCTCCCATGTGATTTCCAGCAAGTTACCATGTTTTTCAGTTATTTCCACCAGCAATTAAAGTGACTGCAGTTAATAACAAAGAACAAAGAATACTTCCTCAAGTATTATAAAGGCCAGGTGATGTCTTGCTAGCGGTGTTCTTGTTGACAGTTCCAAAGTAAACTTACGACCAGCTTTAAAAAGAAAACAACTCAGCATTCAAATGTACAGATAATGCCATGTCCTTCCATCTTGTTAAAGAAAAATTCAATCTTGAGAGATATGATTCTAACAACAGCCATTCCATAGCCCATGGAAGAGCCCCCTGTGACACCACCAGTGCACCATAACCCACCACCATCAGACCCCCACCATATCTCTGCTCACCAGGGCTTGCCTACAACAGTTAAATATGAAACTAGGAGTACAATTATTACCTGATACAAGGTCTTGGTTTGGCCATATTAGGAATTGCTGTGTCCATTGGTTCCCTCGCATAGCAGGGGATAGTGAGGTCTTGATCAAAGTCCAAAGGAGAACCAACTCAGTTGATACTAGTTTAGAGGTCCATATTTATCAGGATAAGTTCAGGGAATTGGGGACTATTTTAAACTCTAGATTAACATAGACTTCTCGGTGTTGAAAATAAGAAAGCAGATAAACTGTTGAGGCAGACAGATTTTCTGGGTTAGAGGGGCATCAGGGGGTATCAGTACAAATGGCCAATGAATTAGGTTAGGTACTGGGAAGGGAGTCACTTTGGGGAGAGCTGTAGACCATGTGACATGGTGGCACAATGGTTGGCACTGCTACCTCATAGCGGCAGGGACCAAGGTTCAATTCCCGGCTTGGGTCACTGTCTGTGTGGAGTTTGCACATTCTCCCCATGTCTGCATCGGTTTCCTCCGGGTGCTCCGGCTTCCTCCCACAGTCCAAAGATGTGCAGGTTAGGTGGATTAGCCACGATAAATTGCCCCCTAGTTTTCAAAGATGTGTAGGGTAGGGAGAATGTGTGGGATTATGTGGATAAAATAAGAGGTGGGCCTATCGGAATTGGTGCAGACTTGTTGGGCCAAATGGCCTCTTTATGCACTGTAGGGATTCTATTCTACGTGTGGTGAGAGTGGATGTGCTACTGGATGAGCTGGAAGGTTTACTATGAATAGAAGACAGTTCATGTTGTAGTAGCTTACTGGGGTGAGTGATATCAGCCACTATGGCTTCCTGAAACCTCATAGGTTATCTTTCAGGGTCGGAAGGAATTTCCCAGAATGTTTTCGCACATTACTCTAATGTTTATTTTTCTTCTTTCTTTAGCTTGGTTGGGTTAAGGGTGCATGGGAGTTATACCTTGCCAGGATGAGGCTGGTATGATGGAGAAGTTAGTTTTAAAAAAAATTTCTTGTCATATGTTTGTCGAATTTATACATCAGCCCAGAAAGTAGTGAATGATGGCAGGCTTTTTAACTGCAGTGATCTGTTCTACTTGATGGTCCCCTTACTTGCGAAAGGATATATTGGCCTTGGAGGGAGTGCAGAGAAGGTTCACCAGGTTGATACCGGAGATGAGGGGTGTAGATTATGAGGAGAGATTGAGCAGATTAGGTTTGTACTCGTTGGAGTTTAGAAGGCTGAGGGGTGATCTTATAGAGGCATATAAGATAATGAAGGGGCTGGATAGGGTAGAAGTGGAGAGATTCTTTCCACTTAGAAAGGAAACCAGAACAAGAGGGCACACCCTCAAAATAAAGGGGGGTCAGTTTAGGACAGAGTTGAGGAGGAACTTCTTCTCTCAGAGGGTGGTGAATCTCTGGAATTCTCTGCCCACTGAAGTGGTGGAGGCTACCTCGTTGAATATGTTTAAGTCACGGATAGATGGATTTCTGATCGGTAGGGGAATTAAGGGTTATGGGGAGCAGGCGGGTAAGTGGAACTGATTCACTTCAGATCAGCCATGATCTTATTGAATGGCGGGGCAGGCTCGAGGGGCTAGATGGCCTACTCCTGCTCCTATTTCTTATGTTCTTATGTTCTACCCTGCCCCAAAATGTAACATTCTGATGACTATTACTGGACAGCAGTCAAGAGCTGTGATTTTAACCAACTCTTTCATGGAATGTGAGTGTCACTGGCAAGGTCAGAATTTGTAGCCCATCCCCAATTGCCCTTGAACTGAGTGGCTTAGAACAAGGAACAAAGAAAACTACAACACAGGAACAGGCCCTTCGGCCCTCCAAGCCTGCACCGACCATGCTGCCCTACTGAACTAAAACCCCCTACCCTTCCGGGGACCCATGTCCCTCTATTCCCATCCTACTCATGTATTTGTCCAGACGGCCCTTAAAACTCACTATCGTATCTGCTTCCACTACCTTCCCCAGCAGTGAGTTCCAGGCAGCCACCACCCTCTGCGTAAAAAAACTTGCCTCGTACATCTCCTTTAAACCTTGCTTGCTCAGCCATTTCAGGGGGCAGTTAAGAGTCACACAAATTGCTGTATGTCTGGAGTTACATGTAGGCCAGACCAGCTAATGATGGCAAATTCCCTTCCCTGAAGGGCATTAGTGAACTGCATGGGTTCTCTGGTCTCTGTTACTGAGGCTAGCTTTCAATTCCAGATTTTATTAATTTAATTTAAATACCAGGAGCTTCCGTGGTGGGATTTGAACGTATGTCTCCAGAGCATTAGCCTGGATCTCCGGACATTCCCACTGTCCCACCATGCTGCATTAGGAAGCAGAACCTGTTTATAATAATGCCTACAAATGTGTTTGTGTTGTACTAGAAAGTAACGCTCACAATGCACTCTGGCCTACCGTCAGATGACAGTGTTCTCAGCAGCAATGTTCATAATGCATTGCAAGAGTGTGGCTTGAATATCTCACTCAGTTTGCAATACAGTAGAAAGTCTACTGTATGCGATATACATCATGCATCTTAACCTTGTCTAATACCCATCATTCAACTTTCACTGCAATGATTAGGATGTGCATGCTAAGATCTCGATTGCTTATTTCAATGGATAATAAAAGTTTTGATGTGTAAACCTTGTGCAGTTTCATCATGAAATGAGGGACAGGGATACAAACTGAGATCTAGAGCGATGAGTCTGTGAAATGAATTGCTTGGGTTAATGATGGCTGGATGGTGACATGTGATTCAGAATGACGCCTATAGAACCAATTCAATCCTTTTACTGACTATGGTGGTTCATGGAGTCTGCCTCCTTGCCTTGCCCCATGCTTATGGAATGGTGTCGTTTTAGCTATGGAAAGAGGTGTCTATGGTCTTTTTGAAGTTTATTTATTATTGTCACAAGTAGGCTTACATTAACACTGTAATGAATTTGCTGTGAAAATTCCCTCGTCGCCACACTCCATCGCCTGTTTGGGTACACTGAGGGAGAATTTAGCGTGGCCAATGCACCCAACCAGCATGTCTTTCGGACTGTGGGAGGAAACCGGAGCACCCGGAGGAAACCCTCGCAGAGACAGGGAGAAATGCAGACTCCGCACGGACAGTGACCCAAACTGGGAATCGAACCCAGGTCCCTGATGCTCTGAGGCAGTAGTGCTAACCACTGTGCCACCCTACGGCTAATTGTTGGAATGATATCAGTATTTAAGAATAGTTTAGGTAGATGATTTATGGACAGTGGGGTTGAGGGATATAAGAAAATATGTGCACATGGAATTAGGAATGCTGCTTGAGTGTTAGTTACTTACCAAAGGGACCAGTTTTTATGCTATAATTCCAACACAAATGGTTGGATTAAAGATTAAGGGCCTGGAGTCTGTGGTTTCAGACATTTTCTCTTGTGAATTAAGCAAATATTTCATGCTTGTACAACACACCAGGGCAAAGATATTCTGGAAATGTTTGCTGTAACAACATTGCTTCTTTTAGTGGAATGCCGGAAGGATCAAAAGGCCACCAAGAATATTGCCAAAAGTAAAAAGCAAAATGTTGAGAAGAAAGTTAAAGCTGCAGCCACTGCAAAGTCGAAAGGCAAGCGAAAAATGAAGAAGGTATCGGTCAGGGTGCCTGCAAAGATCTTCATCATGACTCAGTTACTGGAAAAAGGCAAATTGCAGAAACCATCTGATACTGTGGTGATTCCATCTGGAGAAAGACTTGTGCTTCGCTGCAAAGGGAAACACATTAGCTGGGCCTATCCCAGTTACCTGGATGAGGAAAACGACGGCAGATTCAGGTATTTTTGCATCTGTTGAAATGTTATTGTCCCCATATTCAGTTAATCTGAAGACGTGTTTTTGAAGTATTTGTGCGACATGTATGAGGGTCACTTCCTTATTAAACATTTACTATTCTGGAGAAAATATTTGTTTACTTGCATCAAGTACAATCACTGCGGTGGGGTTTTTGCGGCACGGTGGCACAGTGGTTAGCACTGCTGCCTCACAACACCAGGGACCTGGGTTCGATTCCCAGCTTGGGTCCCTGTCTGTGTGGAGTCTGCACGTTCTCCCCTCTTCTGCGTGGGTTTCCTCCAGGTGCTCCGGTTTCCTCCCACAATCCGAAAGACGTACTGGTTAGGGTGCTTTGGCCATGCTAAATTCTCCCTCAGTGTATCTGAACAGGCGCTGGAGTGTGGCGACTAGGGGATTTTCACAGTAACTTCATTGCACTTTTAATGTAAGCCTTCTTGTGACACTAATAAATAAACTATAACTTGTGTTCCAGGAGCAGCTCATCCACGAAACCAGTTATACTCCCAGGCAGCAGATTTAATAGGTGCGATCTTACTGCCCATTCATGCCAGGCTCCAGCTGGGTGTAACTTTTGGCGGCCAGCCAAATCTCCATTCACTGTGGTGGGATGTAAAAATCCTGCTGGTCTGAACAGTGATAAGATTCCGGCCAAAGTCTATCACAATGATCCAAGATACTATAGATGTGATCATGTAAACCTCTTGCCCGGAACATGCAAGGTCTTTTGTTTTGCTCATGCCAAACACAGCAATATTTGAAAACCAATTTCACACTAACGTACTCCCAATCCTTCTTTAATAATTGCAATATTGCAGTTTCTATTTAACGCACAGTGTTCATGTTTTAATTTTGAATGTCTAAAAAGACTATGTAATGATGTTGTTATAACATTGAAGGAAATAAAATCATCCCTTCATGAAGTTGCCAGTCATGTGTTATGAGGATATCCCATGTTGGGATATGACAATTTTCATTTCCTGATTGATGACCATTCTTTCTGCTGTTGGCCTTAAGCTCAGCAATTTCCTCCCCAAAACATCTCCCCTCCCTCTCTTCCTCTGAGACATTCCTTAAAATCTATCTCTCCAATCAAACATTATTACCTGTCCTGATATATTTTTAATTCAGTCATGGGATTTGGACCTTGCTGGCTAGGCGGGCACTTGTTGCCATCCCTAATTGCCCTTGTGAAGGTGATGGTGATCTGTCTTCTTGTAGTCCATGTGCTGAAGTTACACTCACAGTGCTGTTAAGGAGGAAGTTCCAGGATTTTAACCCAGCATGTTTGGTACCAAATTTGGTTTAATATAATTCCTTACATGGAACATTTTACTATGCTAAAGATGCATGGAAGTTATTGTTGGTATCAGAGCCTCTTTATTGTCACTGTCTTGTGTACAGGTCGGGTGGGTTAGTATCTTGTAGTCATTCACTGGGGTAATACGGGTACAATAGCATCTAGTATTGTTGAACACAAAATCTTCCAAAAACCAACACAACTGAGCAGTGTTTGAAAATGTAATTCGTAAAAAATTTGCTTTAAAAATATTTGTATATATCAGATATACAATAAGCGGTGACTTGGTGCAGTTTTATTAATACAGCTGAAAATGGGTATAATTACGAATAAAACACTTTTAATCAATGCCTCATTCAGCATCTGTGAGTAATTAAATTTTAAATTAAAGAAAATTACTTTTAAAAAATGCAGTCCAATTTCCTGGTTACATTGAAGTATCAGTTTCCTGCTAAATGAAAAATAATACTTAAAGGTTTTTAAAATCATGCAAATTCATTTCCTTGCAACCAAAATAACAAGCATAATTTTTTGAGTTTAATGATGATTAATTTATCTTGGGTCATGGCCAGGTTTGTGGGTGCCTTCTCCTTGCTCGATACTCTTTAAATTAGTGCAATTAGTCCAATGCAAACTTGAGTTGCACTAAGCACTATTTGCGCTTAAAATCCTATGATCTTTCGTGCAGGTTGCAATGACTTTGGGTGAATTATGCGAAGAAAAACAACGCAACTGAGTAGAAACACCAACAGTGGGTTAGATAATGCTTCACATACAAGCAGCACAACTGGACTGCAAAATAAATTTATAGTAAATTCACAGACTGTTGAGAGCTGAATGAGACGGGGGGCGGCACGGTGGCACAGTGGTTAGCACTGCTGCCTCACAGCGCCAGGGACCAGGGTTCGATTCCCAGCTTGGGTCACTGTCTGTGTGGAGTTTGCACATTCTTCCCATGTCTGTGTGGGTTTCTTCTGGGTTCTCCGGTTTCCTCCCACAGTCCAAAGATGTGCGGGTTAAGTGGATTGACCATGCTCAATTGCCCATTAGTGTCAGGGGGACTAATTAGGGTAAATGTATGGGGTTATGGGGATAGGGTCTGGGTGGGATTGTGGTTGGTGCAGAATCGATGGGCCGAATGGCCTCTTTTTGATTTGAGTTATTATTGTCACATGTATTAGTATACAGTGAAAAGTATTGTTTCTTGCGCTCTATACAGGCAAAGCATACCATTCATAGAGAAGGAAACGAGAGAGTGTAGTGTTACAGTCATAGCTAGAGTGTAGAGAAACATCAACTTAATGCAAGGTAGGTCCATTCAAAAGTCTGATGGCAGCACAGAAGAAGCTGTTCTTGTGTCTGCACTGTAAGATTTTATGATTCTAAAATATGAAGTAATTATATGCTTAAATTATGATGTTATTTCTGGCACAAACATTCTAAACCAATAGCTAAGTTGATTGGAACTGGGTATGATTAAGTCAAAAATGAATGAATGTGTAAGCTTGAGTTGAGTTAGAGCTGCGTGCACAAGTATGACAATGTGATCAATTATTGTAATATACCCAGTAATAATATGTAGTATTTGTATCATTGTTCTGAATATCGCCACAAAATCTTTGCAGAATTTTGCGTTCTCCTTTTTCTGTGCATCTTCTCTTTTTTTTATTGACTCTTGCCATTTGAATGATATTTTTAAAATTCTTTTTCTTACTTGACAGCATTGCCCAACGGAAAAGGTATAGCCAGCTGGTTGTAGCGAACAGCACAGGAGCAGACACTGGTGAATATAGTTGCTGGGCATTGGATTGTGACACTGAGACCTGCAGAAAGGATGATTCCAAAACTGGCAGCACCTACGTGTTCTTCACTGGTGAGGACTGCATTCTGATGCTAGGTTTACTGAAGATGCAGGAACAAGCTGGCCAGCTGAATATTGGAGTTAGATTTTGAACATTTAGGTGGAGGAATGGCTCAAATTTAGCAAAGAAGAGAACGGTTTTTCTTTGTCTACCTTATGTAAAAATGTCATGGTCTTATTGGGGGTAGAGTGGTGGCGGTGGAAGGGTTAGCACAGTTAGCTGGAGGGTGAAGCCAACTGCAGGGTTTAATCTACTGGCCTGCTTTCATGTCTTAAACCACACTTGATGTGGAGTGGTGCTCTTCATGTTATATAACCAATTATCTTTAGAGAAATGCCTATGATCTTTTGTGGACCACAGCTAATTACTTTACCATGCGATAATCCTATCAGGGCCTGAATTCTCCGATCTCGCATAACCCACCACTGTTGCCAATGGAGAATTTGGCACTCAGCCAAAACTCCATTCACTGCAGCGGGAGCGAAGAATCCCAGCCATGGGTGAGGTTGGAGACTCCCAGCTCAGATCTCCAAGGAGAAGAAACCTAATGTCTCCAGTGTAACTTTCTAGCTAAATTCCCTCACCCTTGGAAATATTCTGGTAAACTTCCTCTGCACCCTTACAGCATAGACAACGCTTCGATATAATATTATTTATTTTATCTGTGACTGGTAAATGGCAAGTTGTTTCTTGATAAAAAAATGGTGACCTTCTGATTGTCAGATTTCTGCTCCAAGAGGGAGTATCAGAATGTTAAAATGTATTGTATTCTTCCTCCTATGTACAAGGTGTAGATGCAGTTCAGTTTTTCAGTTCAGATTGGACAATACATGGAAGCTCTTTCTGTCTGAAAAGAACAGGGCCCTGTGTATATGTACCTTCTAGTACACGCACCTGTGCCACACTGCAAACCAACTGATAATCTTAAATTAGTTGTCAGCATAATTCTTAACATAATGAGCATTATTTAGCAAATGTTGTCCAATTGTGGAATCACATCTAGTGTTGGACACTGTGTTTTGAGTTTTGCAATCATGAGTTGGTTGGGTACGGTCTGTAACCTGCTCATTGTGAACATCCATAGGGACTTGCTGTTTGATACAATTCAGCAGTCTTTGGGACATATGGTCCACATACCTAGCATTACTCTGGCGCTGACATTCATATACTACATTACTCATTTATGTGATAGGCAAAACATCCTTCTGGCTTGATGTTAGCATCCTGCTGGCGAACACCACTTGTGTTGCTCCTGCAGGGTAGCAGCGAGAAATGGCTCGCTTCACTGTTGCTCAAATCTGAGGTACTTTACTCTTCCAGGGTAATTTGATGTTGGCTCTTTAGGATGAAAGTGGTGACACTTTCATGAGTTTGTGTGATACACAGCGAGTAATTATCTGATCAGAGCTATTATTAGAGCTTTGATATGTTCTCTTTCAGCATGAAGCTTGCATGATAAGCCCTATTTATGAGGTTGCTGATAAACCCAATCTCCTAGAGCGTGGAGTTGTAGGAATCCTGACGTGTATATTTACCAGAGAACCTCTGACAGGTTCTCAATTTGCATGTCAAAGAAAGGAAGCTTGTTTGACTGCTCCATTTAAAAGATGAATTTGAGCTCAGGATGGAACCCATTAAGGTGTTTAAGGAAGTTCTTACATGCATTCAAATATAGCAAGCATATCATCTACACATCAAAAATATGCCAGGAATAGGAGGTGGGGTACCAAAGACACATTTCTCATGGAACCCAGCGAAGTTTTTGCGAGAGCTGGGCCTAGGAGGAGGTCCCATGGCAACACCATCTATTTGGGTATCAATGGTATTGTTATATGTAAACTCAACTGTGTGAGTTGCTGAGTTCATAAGTTCAGTGAATACTGATTCACTCAATGGCAGTGGGTCTATACTGCTGTGATTATAGGGTGGAATTCTCCAGATCTTTCTGCCAATGGGATCTTGTGGTCCCTTCGAAGTCAACCTCCGCTGCCAGTTCCCTGACAGCGTCAATGGGCGAGGAATGTAAATCTCTGCCGACTTCGCCGGAACTGGAAAATCCCACTGGTGGCTGAGGGTGAGCCGCCTCCGCCAGGGGAAAACCTGCTGTGGAGTGGCTGGAGGAGTCCACCCATAGTTTCTTCAGCAAGAAGACTTGGTTGTCATCATGCTATCACTTCAGCTGCAGAATTTTAAGGTAGGAGATCCTCAAGGCAGCATCATTGATCTGATTGCCTTGAACTTCTTTATCAGTGTGTTGGAAAGTCAGTAGTAGGGTATTCACTCCTGATTCCATTCACAATACCCCTGATAATCACACAACCAATGTGAGCCTAATAATGACTGGCACGGTGGCACAATGGTTAGCACTGCTGCCTCACAATGCCAGGGACCCGGGTTCAATTCCAGCCTTGGTTCACTGTCTGTGTGGAATCTGCACGTTTTCCCTGTGTCTACATGGGTTTCCTCCGGGTGCTCTGGTTTCCTCCCTCAGTCCAAAGATGTACGGGTTAGGTTGATTGGCCATGCTGAATTGTCAGGGAGCTTAGCAGGGTAAATATCTGGGGATAGGTGGGATTGTTGTCAGTGCAGGCTTGATGGGCCAAATGGCCTCATTCTGCACTGTAGAAATTCTATGATTCTGAACTTTACATCACATAAGCATCAGATAATGAAGATGAAGATGAAGCTGAACACTTTCTTTGATCCTCACCACTATCCACATATCTTAATTCCTCTACTGTTAATATCCTAGAGACACCATTGACCAGAAACTTAAATCGACCAGCCATATGAATACCGTGGCTGCAATAGCAAGTTAGTAATGGGCATTCCCTGATAAGTGACTCACCTCGTTACACTTTAGTAACTATCCAAAGCTCGAATCAGGAATACTCATCGCTCTCTTGGGAGCTTGCAGCTACTAAAGCGTTTGAGGAGCACAATGGTATCTGTTACTTGCTTGATTGAGATCCCAGGCAGTGAAATCAGTATCCATCCCAGGATGAACATTATACTACAGCTCCAGCCTGTACCACTGTACAGTGTGTGCTATCTACAGTATGCACTGCACTAACTTGCCCAGCTTACTTCGACAACCTCTGACAGCCGAGTGACCTCTACCTCTGAGGAGAGTAAGCAGTAAGATCATGGGAATGCCATCACTTCCACATTCCCTCCAAATCACACATCAACTGGACTTGAACTCTCCTTCATCATTGCTGGCTCAAAATCCTGGCATCATCATGGGAATAACATCATCAAAAAGGCTTGAGGGTCAAGTGGCACAATAGTTCGCACTGCTGCCTCACAGCGTCAGGGACCAGGGTTCAGTTCCGGCCTTGGGTCACTGTCTGTGCGGAGTTTGCACGTTCTCCCTGTGTCTGCGTGTTTCCTCCGGGTGCTCCGGTTTCCTCCCACAGTCCAAAGATGTGCGAGTTAGGTTGATTGGTCATGCTAAACTGACCCTATAGTCAGGGAATTAGCAGGGTAAATATGTGGGGTTACGGGAATAGGGCCTGGGTGGGATTGTGGTTGGTGCAGACTCGATGGGCCAAATAGTCTCCTTCTGCACTGTAGGGATTCTGTGATTCTATGAGAAGGTCCTACCACTTCTTTAGGGCAATAGGAAATGGGCAATATTCTGAGAAATAGTTTTTAAAAAGATTCTCCCTCCAGTATAGAGGATACTAGAACTGCAGAGCCTGATCTTTTCTTTGATGTGTTAGATTGGCTGAATGTGGGGAGTAATGAGAGAACTGCCAAATCCACTCTGATGTTTTAAATATCGATGTGATGGTTGATGCTGGTTTGTGATCAGGATGCAAGTGAAAAGTGACCGATTTTAAGTGAAATCCAGTGTGTTTCTCGCCTTAAAAATGAGGAAAATGCTGCGAAATCCTGATTTCTATTGGACATAAGTTACTGAACGGGTATAAATGCTGCAGTTTTGATGAGCAAAGCCAACAAGTTGGTTTCTCTCCGCAGATCCACGTGAACTGTTTGTCCCAACGAATGATTACTATGAAGCCATTCAGCTCCGCACCGACAGACCCACGACATTGCCGTGCCAAGTGACAAACCCTCTCGCCCAAGTGTCTCTGCATCGGGAATTTCCACCAGAGGTGATTCCGGTGGATGGGAAATTAATCACATTCCATGTGAAAAAGGGTTTTGTTATCCACAAGGCCTTACCGTTGTTTGCTGGCACAGTGTACTGCGTGGCGAGTTATCGGGGATTAATGCAGAGCTCCACAAAATACCTCCTCATATATACCAATTGTGAGTATATTTTAAATAGCTAACAATACATGTTTCATTCAGCAATCATATCTCATGTTATCTAACATGCACAGACTAAGAAATTAGAACTGATACTTAAAAATATGTGCTTAAAAAGCTAATAAAATTGCTGACAGTATTTGTACCTGAATAGCAACGGGAAATCATCATCCACAAATTATTTCACTGTATTTTAAGAACTATAGTGTCAGTGGGCCTCCCCTAACCATTCCACCCCAAGGAAAGAAAAAATACTGAAAACTAATTCATGAGATGCGGGTGTCACTGACTAGGCCAGATTTATTGTTCTTGTGAAAGCGGTGGTGAGCTGTCTTGAATCACTGCAGTTCGTGTGTCGTTTATATACCCACAGTGTTGTTCGGGAGGTAGTTTCAGGATTTTGACCCAATGACAGTGAAGGAACGGTGATATATTTCCAAGTCAGGTGTGGCTTGGAAGGGAACTGCAGGTGGTGGTGTTCCCATGTATCTGCTGCCCTTGTCCTTCTAAATGGTAGCAGTCATGGGTTTGAAAGGTACTGTCTAGGAAGTCTTGGTGAGATTTTGCAGTAAATCTTGCAGATGGTACACACACTGTTGGCGGTGGAAGGAGTGAATATTTGGGGATGTGGTGACAGTCAAGTGGGCTGCTTTGTCTTGGATGGTGTTGAGATTTTTGAATGTTCTTGGAGCTGCACACATCCAAGCAAGTCTAGAGTATTCTATCACACTCCAGATGGTGGACAGACTTTAGGGTGTCACGAAGTGAGCTACTCACTACAGGCTTCCTAGCCTCTGATCTGCTCTTGTAGCCATGGTATTAATATGGTTATTTCAGTTCAGTTTTTGGACAATTGTAATCCCAAGGATGTTGGTAGCAGTGATGATAATGCCATTGAATGTCAAGGGGTGACAGTTAGATTCTCTCTTGTTGGAGATAGACATTGTTTGACACGATTTTATGTAGCACCTTCCCTGACCAGAAGATGACCAAAGTGCTTTATTACTTTTTGAAGTATTATCAGTCCTGTAGTGTGGTAGCCAATTTGAATCAATCATCGACTGAAACACTTTGCCGGGAAGTTTCTTGGTCCACACGTTTGTATCTGGTTTACCCAATGGGAAATGTATTGATAACAAGGTCAAACAGGTTGATCTTCAGCCTGTCGATCCTTCCAATGTGCTTGATGGCAGGCAGTATGAGTGCGGGAGTTTCCTGGTTCGCCAACACTGCAGGAGGCAATGGCAAACCACTGCAATACTTACCAATAAACATGGACCAATCCAATGGAGGTCAATGATTACCAATGCCCTCTTATGGTATGATAACTGGAGGAGGAGGATGTAGGTGTTACCCTATTATCCATACCTTTTGACCTTAATTATAGAAAGAAACAAGAGTTGATTTATAAAGATGCATGAATTGTAGACAGCCTTTGGAAGTGTATTTTCTTTCTCTCTCAGATCCATCTGCCCCTCCATCAGCTAAGATCACAGCTTCATCCAGCTCTGTACCTGCGGGTGTAAACTTTAATGTGACGTGTACAGCACTTGGAGAAATCGATATTGAGGTGGAATTCACTTGGGAGTTCCCTGGCCAACAGGTAAGCCTTGTCCCTCTCTATGGAAATTCATGCCGGTTAGCTGGCGTGAACTTTGGGCAGCAAATGATCACTGCACACAACTGGGCAGGGCCAAGGCACATCCGATATTCAGCCTAGGATCTCATTTAAATTAGATTAAGGAGCTGTGGATACTGTTTGGGCCTCTCTTGGCAGCTTGCTGGCAAAGGTGGTTTGAATCTTGCTGCATTGGCGGCGATCCTCATTCACGTGCTTATAAGGAAAGACAAGTGGGTGAGGGTTGTGGCCAGCGGGGGAGGTGGGCTGGTTGGGGGGATACAGTTCAGACATCTGGACGACGTGGGGTGAGATGGAGATGGGGAGGAGATAGTGACATTGAGCCGTGGATGAGGGCAGGATTGGGGGGGCGGGGGGCGGGGGGGGGGGGGGGGGGGGGGTGCATGGTGGAGGATGTGGTGGTGGCGTTGGAGGGAGGGATGGTTAGGACAGTAGAATGGCGATCAAGGTAGCATTTGAGCAGGGTGAGGAATTATGAGCATACAACAGTGCCATTTCGATAAATGCAAAAGAATAGGCATGCAGATCTCGCACCTGAACTAGGCATTAGCTTCTTTACATTCATAAATAAAAGGTCTCATGCTTACTTAAATCCTCAGAATTAAAATTGGGTTGTCAGATTGGACTGTGCTCAGACAAGCAAATTGTTGGTCTTTAAAGGGACCACTGCAGGCAAGCTTCCATCAGAAAGATAAGTTTGGAAAATGTACCGACCTGAATATAAATCCAGGAGTTGCAGCATTGCTCCTCCTGATTCCATCTGAAAATCATTCTGATTTATTAGATTACGTCTCTGTGAAGTGACATGAGGCTTGATGAGGCTGTGATCTTAGCTGATGGAGGGGCAGATGGATCTGGGAGAGAAAGAAAATACTGTTTGCTTTCAAAGGCTGCTATAATTCATACATCTTTAGGAATCAACTCTTGTTTCTTTCTATAACTAAGGTCAAAATTTATGGATAATAGGGTAACACCTACATCCTCCTCCTCCTCCAGTTATCATGCTATAACAAGGCATTGGTAATCATTGGGACATTGCTGTACACAGTTCTTGTCATTCTTTCGCACCTTAGAGTCATAGAGTCATCGAGGTTTACAGCATGGAAACAGGCTCTTCGGCCCAACTTGTCCATGCCGCCCTTTTTTTTTTAAAACCCCGAAACTAATCCCAATCTAATCTAATCTTGATTCATATATTTTCCCAGACCAGCAACCAGCTACCCAGACTTGCTGTGAATGTTGAATATATTCTGAGAGGCAAGATGCATCACACTTGAGAAAACTCATTAACCTCTGTTACTGTTTTTCAATGATAAGTGTTTCCGATTGGCATGCAGAATTGAAAGTGTAGTTCTCCATATTAATACCAATTGGTGCTGCAGCATACCCATTCCTACAAGTTCATTGGTCCCTGTGGTCTCTGGAGACAGAGAACAAGCAATATTTGTGGGAAGAAATGTGAAGTATTTCTTTCAAAGAACAAAGATAATTACAGCAAAGGGACAGACCCTTCTGCCCTCCAAGCCTGCACCGACCATGCTACTTAACTGAACTAAAACCCCCTACTCTTCCAGGGCCCATATCACTCTATTCCCATCCTATTCATGTACTTGTCAGGATGCCCCTTAAAAGTCGCTATCGTATCTGCTTCCACTACCTGCCCCGGCAGCCAGTTCCAGGCACCCATCGCCCTCTGTGTAAAAAACTTGCTTTTACATCTCCTTTAAACCTTACCAACCAACTCAAGAACAGCTTCTTCCCTGCTGCTGTCAGACTTTTAAATGCATTAAGTTGATCTTTCTCTACACCAAAGCTATGACAGTAACACTACACTCTGCACTCTCTTGTTCCCTTCTCTATGAACGGTATGCTTTGTCTGTATAGTGCACAAGAAACAATACTTTTCACTGTATATTAATACATGTGACAATAACAAATCAAATCAAATCAAATAAACCTTGCCCCTCGCACCTGAAACCTATGCCCCCTAGTAATTGAGTTTTCCATCCTGGGAAAAAGCTTCTGACTATCCACTTTGTCCATGCCTGTCATAATCTTGTCGACTTCTATCAGGTCACCCCTCAATCTCCGTCATTCCAGTGAGAACAAACCACATTTCTCCAACCTCTCCTCATAGCTGATGCCCTCCATACCAGACAACATCCTGGTAAATCTTTTCTGTACTCTCTCCAAAGCCTCCACATCCTTCTGGTAGTGCGACGACCAGAATTGAACACTATATTCCAAGTTCGGCCTAAGGTTCTATAAAGCTGCAACATGACTTGCCAGTTTTTTAAACTCAATGCCCCGACCGATGAAGGCAAGCTTGACTACCTTCTCCACCTGCATTGCCACTTTCAGTGACTTGTGTACCTGAAGGTCACAGCTTTCTTATTCATGCTCAGAGAGATCACTTTTTATTGATACGATGATGAAAAGTACATTTAAACAGCTCAAAGTGACTCTACTGTATTCAAAATAATTTTAAAAATCATGATTGATCCCTACTGTTATTTTCTTCTTTATTTCCTTTACGCTGTGACCAGCTGGGGAGGCCAACCTATACCAGGGAAAGCCAAGAACCTGTATACATGGATGGTCAGATGCGGCACTTGTCTCAAAGTGTTCTCCTGGTGGATGAGGCACGTCCTATTGATGATGGTTTGTATAAGTGCGTCACTCAGAACCTGCAGGGGAAAACTACCGTGTCCACTCACGTGAATGTTCTTCCACGTACAAGTTCTAGTCAAACATAAGCAGAAGCGCAAGGCCAAAATGTATCCCTCAGGTTACTGATAATAACTCTGAAACGCAAAGAAACCAACTGCAATATATTACTTTTTAAATCTGTGCTAAGTATATAGTTGTATATTTGTCCTTTCTGTTTTAAATAAGTATTATTTTTCTGTTAAAAGTTTCTTTTATTTTTGACAATGTATCCTTCACTCTTGCATCAATCAGGAGCCTGATCTTTCGTTAAATGTCCTGAAGGTTCAAATCGCAATCATCTTAAAGGGCAGCAGATCGTTCAGTAGGAATCACTTCAGTTTATTTGGGCAGAGATGCGATTGGGAATTGATATCATTTGTAGTCTGCAAATACGAGTCTGAGTTTAGCTTTTTAATAAATTGAGAATTATTTTAAAAACAGCTACATTTTAAGACTGCGGTGGTGGTTAAGGTGGCAGGACTGGCAGTGAATTTCTGTTTGATCTAGCCACCAAGCCTAGAGGCAGCTGTGGCTCAGTTGGTAGCACTCTTGCCTTTGAGTTAGGAGGTTGTGTATTCAAGTCCCACTTCAGCCAATCTGAGTGTAATTCTAAGCTTGAGGGAATACTGCATGGTCACTTGGATGTGACCAAGACCGTGTCTACTTTTGCAAGTGGATGTAATGGATCCCCATGCATTATTTTGCAGAAGTTCAGGGGAGTTTTTCCCCACCATCCTGGTCATTATTTATCCTTTAATCAACATCCCAAAAGCAGATTATCTGGTCGGAATCATACCGCTGTTCCAGACACTTTTGGTGCTCAAATTGGCTGCTGCCTTTCTGACATTAAACCTGTGCTGATATTTCAGAAAGCCCTCGAGTGGCTGTGAAATATTTGCCATGTCCTGAGATTATGAACGGTGCCGTATCTTCCTCGCTTATCTTAGTGAAACACAAATGTCTTTTAAGAACATTTCCCAGTTTGCTACATTTCGGAGCACGAAGCCAAACTGAATCTAATTCTCAGCATTGTATTTTACCTCAATACAGACTTGAGAGGGAGCATGTTGCCGCATCGCTGTGTTTGCACAGAGGACATTGGGGGACTTGTATGGATTGAGTGTTGTGTGAAATGGGTGACAGCAGAGGGAGCCAATAGATTGAGTTATTTTGTGCTGTATTATATGTGCAGATTGCTACATGAATTGAGCATTGTTACAACATGGATTGAGCTGTTTGCCATAACCAGGGAACAGCAGAGGGAGCTGGTTATACTAAACATCGCATGGTATTACATCGGGAGGCAATAGTTGGACGGTTGGAGCTGTGTGAGGGTGTTGCTGTTTTACATGGCTGCACAACAGAACGATATGCTTTGTGGATTGTATTTGTACGAGAAGACAGCAGAACAAACTATATATTAACTGAGTTAGATATCTGGAAGATCTGGAAGCTCTATGGTCGGAGTCTAAGTCTTGCATTAGAGAGAGAGAGGCAGAAAAAATGTGAAGTTCTAGAAATGGCACAAGAATCAGGTGACATAGAAACTGGAAGAATGTCAGTGGTGGGGGTGGGTGGGGTGTATTGTGGGGGTTGATGATGGGGGTTGGGGGGATTGGGTAGTGGGAGTTTGGAGGGATTGGGTGGGGGTTTGGGGTGGAAAGCATTCAAGCATGAATTTGCTGATGATGAATCTGCCCTAGCTGAGGAATTTTATTAAACTCAACACCAAACAGATCCCACCCAATCCCAAACGTCTTCTGGTTCCCATAATTTAGAAATGATCACACTTCAAATTCAAATTGCTGGAGCTTCATTGAGTATAATTCCTGCGCTCCCAGCTGGGTGTTATACTGAATAGACATTGTTACTTGGCTTATGACTGCGGCAGTAAATGTGGTACCTCAGGATATATATTCACATAACTATTAGTGCCTAGCTCTTTATGGATAATATACATGCGAACATATGAATTAGGAGCAGGTGTAGGCCACTCGGCCCCCCAAGCTTGCTCCAGCATTCAATAAGTTCATGACTGGTCTGATTGTAATTTCAACCCCACATTACTGCCTACCCCCGAGAACCTTTCACCCCCTTGTTAAGCAAGGATCTATCTAGCTCCGCTCAAAGACTCTGCTTCCACTACCTTTTGAGGAAGAGTTCCAGAGACTCGCAACCTTCTGAGAAAAATAAATTCTCCTTATTTGTCTTAAATAAGTGACCCTGTGTTTTTATGCAGTGATCCCAGTTTTAGCTTCTCCTGCAAGAGGAATCAGCCTCCCCACATTCATCCTGTCAATACTCCTCAGGAACCTAAAAGTTTCAGTCAAGTTGCCTCTTGCTCTTCTACAGTTCAGTGAATGCAAGCCTAACTTTCCAACCTTTCTTCATAAGGCAACCCACCCATTCCTGATGATAGTCTAGTAAACCTTCTCTGAACTGCTTCCAACATATTCACATCCTTTCTTAAATAAGGAGATCAATACTATACACAATACTCCAGATGTGGTCTCACTAAGCCCTGTACAACTGAAGCATAACCTCCCTCTGTTGTAATCAATTCCCTTCACAATAAATGACAGCATTCTATAAACTTTCCTAATTACTTGCTGTACTTCTATGCTAGCCTTTTGTAATTTATGCACCAGGACACTCAAAAGCTTCTGAATCTTAGAGCTCTGCAATCTCCCATTTAAATAATAACTTTTTTGTTTTATTCTTTCTGCCGGAATGGATAATTTCACATTTGTTCACAGAATACTCCATTTACCAGATATATGCCCACGCACTTAACCTATCGCTGTCCCTTCGTAGCCTCCTTATGTCCTCTTCAATATAACAATATAAGACAGCTTCCAACACCTCAACTAAACTGCTGCACCATCTCCCCAAACATGTCTCCTGCATCCTCACTCTCTAGTTCACTGCAATCCAATCTCTCCTCCTCCCCACTGTCTGCTCCATCCCCATGACCATCCCTGCCTGCAGTCACCCCACAATCTCCCTTCATGATCTCTCCAATCCTGTGATCTCCTCCCCCTGTAATCCAATCTCCCACCCTCTCTCCTCTCGGCCGTTCTCTGAGCTTGAATCATCCTGATTTCCAGGGGACCACCCTCAATGGCCCCTTGACTGCTACCTCATGCTATGGGTTTTCCCACCCGGCAGCTCGATAGCCTTCAATCTAGCTGGCTAATGGTGGGGAAGTGTTTAAAAACAATTCTAACGAGGACCTCAGTCTTTCTGCAGGCACCCCTGCCCCATCCCCATCTCCCTGTTCTCCCCGAGTTGGTCTTTTTTCATAGAATTCATAGAAACCCTACAGTGCAGAAGGAGGCCATTCAGCCCATCGAGTCTGCACCGACCACAATCCCACCCAGGCCCTACCCCCACATATTTACCCGCTAATCCCTCTAACCTACACATCTCAGGACTCTAAGGGACAATTTTTAACCTGGCCAATCAACCTAACCCGCACATCTTTGGTCTTACTGAGGAATATAGGATTGTTAAGAGCATAGAAAAAGTTAGTCTGGAATATTAATTTAAATTAAACCATAGGAGTAAGAGTTAAGAAACAAGGGTTCAAATACTTTGTGAACAACAACACCTTCTGTTTATACAGTGGATGGGATTTTCCGGTTTTGTCCTCCCGAGTCCGGAAATTTCCGCCCGAGTTCAATGGACCTTTCGATGGTCCGTCAAATTTTCCGTCCACCTGCAATGATTCCATGGGCAGGCAGGACCGGAAAATTTGCCCCATTATCCTTAATGTAGTAAAATGTCCCAAGGTTCTTTTTAGGAGAGTGATTGCTCATTTGGAGAGCTGGAGCAGACACAAAGGGCTGAACAGCCTCTTTCTTTGTTGTAATGATTCTGTGATTTCTGTGATAATGAACCAAAGAAGGACACGAGAGCATGTGACAAAATTCTTGGCCAAGGAGTTAGACAATAAGGAGCATCTTAAAGGAAGGGACAGAACTGTAAATATACATGGGTGATGGATACATCATACAATAGCAGGTTAACAGTTTTGTTTTTGGATAACTTTAAGATGTAACCTAAATGCAAGTTTACAATTGATGCCTTGTTTGCAGTTAAAAGAAAAACGTGCATTTATGCAGCGCTGTATCATATCTCTTTCAGCAACGACTCAAAACGCGTCACAGTTAGTTTGAAGTTCAGTTGCTGTTATCTAGTCAATTGGATCAGCCATTTTGAACATACCAAGATTCTACAAGGAACATATGATGAATGACCAGTTAATTTCTTTCTGGTGGTGTTGGTTAACTGAGACATGTTGATCAGGGCCCTGGGAGCACCCTTTTGCTTTTCTTTCAACAGTAATGTCATCCTTAATGTCCATCTGAACCACTCACAAGAACTTGGTTAATGTCTCATCAAAAGAAGGGTACATGTGGCAATCCAGCTTTGCCTGACTATTGCACTCAGCCCAGGTTACATGCCAAGTAGGGTTTGAATGCATGACCATCCAACTCACAGTTGAGGGATTTGTTCCAGGCAATGTGTGCTTGCTATGTTTCTAAAGGCAGAAGATGACTACAATTAGTTTTTTTATTGCAACTATTGCCTTCACTGAATCAACTCTGGATATCAGCAATATATAGAGAGGACTGTAATTAGGAACATAGAAGAGGAGGCTATTCAGCCTCAAACCTGTTCTAGCATTCAGATAGATCATGGCTGATCTGTATCTTCACTCTCCAACAACTCACTACTAGAAAATAGGGACTATTATATGAAAGAAGTCCATCTAATTTGTCTTCTACAACCCTACTAATTTCACGATATAATGATAGGGAAGTCATTGACTAATCTTAGCAATTAGTCTACAACAAACACAAGTGCTTTTTTCTTTAGAAAACTGTATGGGTCAGTTGAAGGTGCACCATTGCAAAACTAGAAACATGCTCGTTTGTTCTGACACTTACTCAACTTCTCCATTTCTGGTCATATTAGAGAATCCCTACAGTGTAAAAAAAGGTTGTTTGACTCATCGAGCCTTGCAGTGACAACAATCCCACCCAGGTCCAATCCCTGTAACGTCACGTATTTACCCTGCCAATGCCCCTGACACTAAGGGGCAATTTAGCAAAGCTAATCAACCTAACCTGCATATCTTTGGGGTGTGGGAGGAAACCCACGCAGACACGGAGACTCGTGCCTCACAAATTTGATAGAATTTTTTGAGGAGGTAACTAAGTGTGTTGATGAAGGTAGGGCAGTTGATGTCATATACATGGATTTTAGTAAGGCGTTTGATAAGGTCCCCCATGGTCGGCTTATGATGAAAGTGAGGAGGTGTGGGATAGAGGGAAAGTTGGCCGATTGGATAGGTAACTGGCTGTCTGACCGAAGACAGAGGGTGGTGGTCGATGGAAAATTTTCGGATTGGAGGCAGGTTGCTAGCGGTGTGCCGCAGGGATCAGTGCTTGGTCCTCTGCTCTTTGTGATTTTTATTAATGACTTAGAGGAGGGGGCTGAAGGGTGGATCAGTAAATTTGCTGATGACACCAAGATTGGTGGAGTAGTGGATGAGGTGGAGGGCTGTTGTAGGCTGCAAAGAGACATAGATAGGATGCAAAGCTGGGCTGAAAAATGGCAAATGGAGTTTAACCCTGATAAATGTCAGGTGATTCATTTTGGTAGGACAAATTTAAATGTGGATTACAGGGTCAAAGGTAGGGTTCTGAAGACTGTGGAGGAACAGAGAGATCTTGGGGTCCATATCCACAGATCTCTAAAGGTTGCCAGTCAAGTGGATAGAGCTGTGAAGAAGGCCTATAGTGTGTTAGCTTTTATTAACAGGGGGTTGGAGTTTAAGAGCCATGGGGTTATGCTGCAACTGTACAGGACCTTGGTGAGACCACATTTGGAATATTGTGTGCAGTTCTGGTCACCTCACTATAAGAAGGATGTGGAAGCGCTGGAAAGAGTGCAGAGGAGATTTACCAGGATGCTGCCTGGTTTGGAGGGTAGGTCATATGAGGAAAGGTTGAGGGAGCTAGGGCTGTTCTCTCTGGAGCGGAGGAGGCTGAGGGGAGACTTAATAGAGGTGTATAAAATGATGAAGGGGATAGATCGAGTGAACGTTCAAAGACTATTTCCTCGGGTGGATGGAGCTATTACAAGGGGGCATAACTATAGGGTTCGTGGTGGGAGATACAGGACGGATATCAGAGGTAGGTTCTTTACGCAGAGAGTGGTTGGGGTGTGGAATGGACTGCCTGCAGTGATAGTGGAGTCAGACACTTTAGAAACATTTAAGCGGTTATTGGATAGGCACATGGAGCACACCAGGATGATAGGGAGTGGGATAGCTTGATCTTGGTTTCAGATAAAGCTCGGCACAACATCGTGGGCCGAAGGGCCTGTTCTGTGCTGTACTGTTCTATGTTCTATGTTCTAGAACTTGCAAACTCCACACAGTCGCCCGAGGCCGGAATTGAATCCAGGTCCCTGGCGCTGAGGCAGCAGTGCTAACCACTGTGCCACCCATTTTATATGTAACCTTTCATTTTAAAGTGCCCGAGAAAGTGAGACACAACTTTATTTATGTACTGTTAACAAAACTCAGATTAATTAATATTGTCACCCATCATTCTTGCCCAGTATATTCCCAGAGGATGATCCTGATTGCACCACTGTTACTGTGGGGTCGAAGAAGAAAGTTTTGGTATGAAATATACACTGGATGCATTTCCATTTTCTGCTACTCTGCCAGGTAAACTGATCTCAGTCCCATCATCCCTGAGCTTCCACAGCAGACTCCTTTGATTTGAGCGGCATTACCCATCGTGAGAAAAATTGGGATTTAAGGGATTAAATGCTGCGCAAAATTGAAGGAAATACAACTGTGGCAGCCAATTCATCATTGGAGCTTCATCATTGAATCTTTTGGCATTCATTTATTTTAAATACAAATTGCTAGCAATCAAAATCCGACACAATATTCTCTGGAAGGCAGTAAAGTGCTTATTTTTACATAAGTTACCTGCATCATTATAACTTTAAATTCAGCTCTGTATTTTTCTGATTTCCTGTCTTCTTTAACATTCCACTGTCCATTTATCTTGCAGAGGACTGCTTTTTCTTATTCAAATCCTGTCAAGAGTATCAAGCGTGTAATTTACAGAAGTATTTGCACTACCTGAGTTTGTTTATAGTAAAGCTCTTTGGAAGGTTTTATGCTACATTGTGTGATAGCCAACGGAAATTTGGATTCCATTGTTTGCATGGGTATTACAGGCTCGCTAGAGTTTCTATGGGATTGGAAGCTTTCCTCTAAAGTTCTTACAAAGATGGTGAGGATGTCTGTTACTTCCATAAGTATCACAGGCTGTCGTCCATAGTTACCAAGGATAACACATTTGGGGCTGTAGGCTGTCCTCAGTAACACCCAAACACAATGCAGGCTGTTTATAATTAGCGTGAACCCTACAAGCTCCAATAGTTTCATTGAAGACACTTTTCACGGAAAATCCAAAGAATACAAATAGCATCTTGCAGTAGTAATTGGTCGCTTCTTGAGTTTTTGAACTAACTTGTCAAACTGTTCATACAATTGTTATGCTACAGAGTGCGTGTAATTGTGTTTTGAGATACAAGTAGAAGTTGTAATCTGTAGCTAATGCATCAAGCTTTGGTACAATGGCTTATTCTGTGTTTTACAAGCCATGATATAATCACAAATAAAGTTTTCACATTAACTCCTATTTTTATTTGTGCAGAATGCCAGTTTCCAATTTGTAATATTTAAGAATTTCCACATATGGCTATCTACTTCTTGCCTTGTAGATAATTAGACAACCTTTCTCCTCTTTAAGCCAACTAGGTCTTCTAACGATCATCATTACTTTCAGAGTCTGCTTGGGTGAAATGCCATGACTCAGGTCATTGTTTATGTAACTACACTGATTGCAGGGATTAGCTGCAACATACTGAAAAAGAACTCTGCTTTGTTTTTCTTAAAATGGAAGAAAGAGTTTGTGTCGAAGACTAATTCTGCTAAGCAGCACAAAGTGGTGTCATTTTGATAAAGCCAAGAATACTTTTATCTGAAATTGTGAAGAAACAAAACAAACAGCAAATGTCCTTTAATAAAGTGTCTCAGAGCTAAGCTCTATACCTCTTTCACTTCATAAACACAGTTTCATAAATGTACAGGATGGACCATATAAAACCCAAGTTCAGTTATCCTTTCACCCAAATCGCCGGCTGACGCTTCCATCTGGAGAATGGTAACATTGCAGAGATGCACCCTTCAAAGATTCAATGCAGTTTTATTTTTCAAAATCAGCTGATGTCTCGAATCAGTTCAGGGCCGAAATCCATTGAGACTACCAAAATCAAGCATGCTGAGGTAGATGCTTCCAACTTGTCTCAGAGGAGGCCAACATCAAGGTTGTTGAGTTGTGATGTGAAATTCCTGTCCTTCCAATACTTTACTGTCACCTTAATGATAATTCCAGAGACTCTGAGTGAAGTGGTTTCCATGAAGTCTCTACAGTAGGTGACACATTGCCATTTTGCAGTTTCCAAACAAGTTCATCTTTCTCCTGACAAAGTCTTTCTTTGACCATAGTTTCTTTCTCCAAAGTCTGTTGCAGGACCTCATGATCCATAGATAATTGCCTGGAATAGAATGATTTACAATAAGATTAGCACTGATACATAGTTTTAAATATTTAATGCGTCTACTTTTTTCCATCCACAAATAAAACACATTATTATTCTCTTTTTCTTTAGTGTCTCCTCTCCTTATCTTTCCTGAATACAATTCCATTAGTGCCAGCAGTTCTCCAGTACCTCAAATAACCGTTCTTTACATTTGATCCTGGACAATAACTACTGACAAGACATCAATCGAGAAGGGAGAGAAATTACAAGGAAATCCCATCCTATTCTCATTGGATGTCTACACATTAATGCACACAGTTCGAACTCACTCAAAACCCATTCATTTAAAATCGGGCCCAATATTCACTTTGCAACTGGAGTCAATGGAATGCAATAAAGGGATAGGAATTATTTTCCCATGGGGACATTGATTCTGAGAATAATGTCTGTTCTGCAACACCATTTGTGACTAGTTAACTTAAGCATTTGGCTCCATTGCCAATAGCAGCATCCTACAGTGTAGAGTTTGCACATTCTCCCCGTGTCTGCGTGAGTTTCCTCTGGGTGGTCCGGTTTCCTACCACAGTCCAAAGATGTGCAGGTTAGGTGGATTGGTCATGCTAAATTGCCCCTTAGTGTCCCAAGGTGTGCAGGTTATGTGGATTAGCCGTGGTAAATGTGTGGGAATAGGGTGGAGAGGAGGGTCTGGGTGAGCTGCTTTTTCAGGGAGTTGGTACAGACTTGATGGGCCGAATGGCCTCTTTCTTCACTTTGGGGATTCTATGGTATTTCCACCCGCTCCTCCATTACCAGCAGAATCTCAAACCATCTCCGAGTGCCTAAGCTCCTGATGTACAGTGAGCTCCCAGCAGGATTCCCAACAGCAAGAATTAGTTCACCAGAGTCTAGTCAAGAAATCCCAGATGCTGCAGCACTTACAAGAAGTGGTTAGACAGTGATGGCTAAATTCATAGAATTACATAGAACTCTAAACTACAGAAAGAGACCATTCGGCCCAGGAGATCTGTGCTGTGCTTTAGGCTCTACAGGAACACAAGGAGCATACAAAATAGGAGCAGATGTAGGCCCCTGGAGCCTGCTCCGCCATTCATTAAGATCATGGCTGAGCTGTTTGTGTTTCCATCCACATTCCTATCTTCCCTGATAACCTTTTATTACCTTGCCTAACAAGAATCTATCGAACTTTGTCAATGTGTTCAATGACCCTGCCTCCAACGCCTATTGAAACAGCGATCCAAAGTCGCACAACCCAAAAAAAAATTGTCCTCATTTCTGTCCCTAAAGGGTGACTCCTAGTTCTTGACTCACCCACAAGAGAAAACATTCATTCCACGTCCACCTTGTCAAGACCTTCAGGATTTTATATACTGCAATCAAGTCACACCTCACTCTTCTAACTTCTTGATGGCCTAACTACCCCACGAACCAACTCCCCTTCTGACCCCCTGACTATCCCACTGAACCCCCAACAACTCATCCCAAGGATCCGACTACCTGATTGACCACCTGACTACATCTCTGACATACCAACCACTCACCTAACTCAACCACGCTACCCCCACAAGCACCCAACTACCCCCTTGATCCAACCTGACTAACCCTGCCCTGATTACTCCTCCTCACCTGACACAAGTCCCTGACCCAACTGCCACCTCACTCAAGTACCACCCTATCCACCTACTATCTTACCAACCTGCCACTCTGCTTACCTACCACCTCACCCACCTACCTCCTCAACCATTTGTCATTTTACCCATCTGCCTCCTCACCAACCCTACCATCCTTCTGATTCACTCACTCACCAACTCATCCGTTCACTGACATTTACACTGGACCTTCAAACTTATTGTATGGCTGCCAGTGCCATAAAAATGGGCATGTCCTGTCTTCCTCCGACTCTCCACTGCTGCGATAGGGTTCTTTGTGTCATGCTGTGCTCTACATTTCTGGGAAATCCAGGCTCGGAAGAAATGCAGAGCTACATCAATCAGGGGAAAGTTCCAACTGGAACGACAATCCAAGGATGACTGCCACTCTTCGGAATAGTCTGGTCGTTATATTTAACACAGTGGTTAGCTCTGCTGCCTCACAGCGCCAGGGACCCAGGTTTGATTCCGGTCTCGGGTCACTGTCTGTGTGGAGTTGCATGTTCTCCTCTTATTTGCATGGGTTTCCTCCGGGTGCTCTGGTTTCCTCCCATTCTCCAAAGATGAGCAGGTTAGGTTGATTGGCCATGTTAAACTGCCCCTTTGTGTCAGGAGGATTAGTAGGGTAAATACGTGGGGTTACGGCAACAGGGCCTAGGTGGGATTGCTGTCAGTGCAAGCTCGATGGGCCAAAGGGTCACCTTTTGCACAGTAGGGATTCTATGAATATTGAGGGTAAACTGATGGGTGGATTAGATTTATGCTTTTTTTTTGGACAGGAGATACCCAGACAATTTTCAACATTGTGGGGTAGATGCCAGTGTTCTAGCTGCTTCCTAGTTTCCAAACAGAATCAAATATCAATGCAAACATATTCTTTGCCAGTGAAATTTTATCAATATTCTTAATTATGTTAACTGCATCAATGTACCCATTCCTGGGCATCATCTGAGAGTTCACACGCCATCTACAACTGGTACAATTAAACACAATTTGATTTATGAAAATACCTTGCAAAGGCCTGTTGATTTGACAGACGAACCTTCAAGTCCTCATTTTCTTGTTGAAGAAGTTTAACTTTCTCCTTGAGTAAGTTATTTATTTCAATCTGATGACAATAAAATGTTTGTGTTAGTCGGAAAATCAAACCACAGCGACTGCAAAAATCACTTCTTATCTCAAACGGGAGCTCTTTCTGTACTCCCACACAAATCAATGTACCAGATTCTTCATCTGTAACACTTCCTTGTCCAGCTGATGGATTCGTTCATTCTTCATCTCCACCACAAAATGTAAACTCTCCAGTTCCTGTTCCCAGAATAAGTTCGGTGGACGTGAGTCCTGTAGTTTAAAGTACAGAGTTCTGAAGAGTTAGGCTGTCATTTTGCAGTTTTAAGGAAACAGAATGAATTTTTAAACTAATCAGAGGAAAGTACAAAGCAGAATTGTTTCTCGGATGCCTATGTTTTTAATGAGGTGTGAAAGATCTTAACTGCTCCTATCCACCTAGATCCGACTATGCCTTCAGCATTGAGCCTCTGAGTATTTGTCCATAGGAGCAAATTCACCAGGATCATTGCATACTTATCACCAAAACTGTACTCCCTTCGAATGGGACACCTAAACAAACTAACTAATGCATTTGCAACAGTGATAGGATCATAATGATACAGGAATGGCAAAATTGAAAAGGAACAAAATCCATCTGGTTCTCCTTCTATCACCCTGATAGTCACATAATACAATGATAATGACTAACCATGGCTATTGGACTCTGATCAATTAGTCCACAATGGATCCAGACAAGAAGCAGAGAGAACCAGTGGTCCGAGATATTTTTGGACTATAGTTATCGGTTTCTCCCAAAGCAGGCTATATTTAGCACTTGCCACGTTCCCAATTACTGATATACGGGCCGGAATTTTACCACCCCGCCCACCATGAGAATTGGAGCGGGCGAGGGGCGGACAACGGAAAGGTCCGTTGACCTCGGGCAGGATTTTACAGTTTTGCAACAAGCGAGGTCGTAAAATCCCGCCCACTGCATCGGAGTGAAAATCTATCGAGTTTGTATTTGAATGAATCAATAACAATTGTCACTATTTTCTAAGGAACATACAAACAAGGAACAGGAGTAGACCTTTCAGTCCCTCGAGCATGCTTCACCATTTAGTACAATCATGACTGATCTGATAGTAACCTCAAATCTGCAGCCACCCCCAGGCCTTTAGTTCTACTGTTCAGGGAAATAAATTGTAATGGTCAACATTAGTCCCTTTGGAATTCTAAGAACCGTGATCAATCTTCTCTTTTCCATTGAGAACATGCTTAGGAGTGATTCTCAAAGTGTCATACAATTAAAATAAACCGATTAATGCCTGGCAAAATTACTACACAATTGGGCCAGATTCTCCGTCCTTGCCCGCCGCTGGCATTCTCCAGTCCCACTGCAGTGAACCGAGATTTGGCTGAGCGTCAAATTTTCCATTCTCACTTGCAGGGGTGTCAGGGCGTGAACAGCCGGAAAATTCTGAACATTATGTTCGATTTGTTGATCTGAGTTTTACCCTGTAATATAGTTTATTTATTAGTGCCACAAGTAGACTTTCATTAACACTGCAATGAAGTAACTGTGAAAATCCCCTAGTTGCCACACTCCGGCGCCTGTTCGGGTACACAGAGGGAGAATTTAGCATGGCCAATGTACCTAACCAGCACGTCTTTCGAATTGTATGACTGGATCTGGTTGGGTTTGTTAATTCACATGGCTAAAACCCAAATTACCTGATTGTCTTTGCTGAGATCTCTTCTTAATATTGCGTCCTCAATTTTCTTTGTCTTCTTTTGAAATGAGGTGATTTGGGCAGTGAGTTCTTTGATTCTTTCCTTTATTGGAACAGGAATAGTCAACTGGATCACAATTATGTCATTATTGAGACCAAACAATTAGCATAAGAATATTTAAGATGTTCGGACTCGAATGAATAGAATACTTTGTGTATTCTTTTCTGATTTTAAATAAATCAGACGTATTTTCCAATCTGCCTGCTTGCTTTTTCTCTTCCAATAGGAACCAAATTGAGACCCCCCCCCGCACCTCCCCCCCACCGTACCCCTCCCAACAGTTGAACAAATTTCTACAGTGAATAAATGAACCATATAAATTTGCAAGGTCCCTACGTTGATCCTCTTTTGTTCCAAGTAACTGACTTCATCTGGTCAGTGCCAGTGGTGTAACAATTGGCCTTAATATCCTTACATTGAGGAGGGAATATCATCCAGGGTTTTCACGTTTGATCGCTGTGTGCGTGCGTATACATGACGAGTGAGGGCAGGGTCATCCTTGATTCTGATTCCTGCATGACGTTGGCCTAAATTTAACATTCCCCTGTCAGCATGCTTGCAGGCAGGGGGTGAGTGTAAAACTTCTCAGGTGGGCTTCTTATTGGGTTCCTGCCCACACCGACTTCTTTACAATCTTACGCTTGCGTGGATGAGGCCTCAGCCAACCCGCCCACACTTGCCCCAATTGAGGCTCTTAAGTGGCCAATTATTGACCATCTAAGGGCTGTTTCCCTCTCAGCCTCAATTTTTAGGCTGGCAAAAGGAGTTCCCGGGTATGGGGAAAGCCTGAAAATACTCAGGTTCAGGTCTCAAGCACATGTGGCACCTCCATCAGCAGCCCCCTTTAACTTGGGCACCGCCTTCCCCCTTACGATCTGGTAACCTCAACCCCCACTGGTCACACTCTGCTGATCTCCCCTAGCCTCCCTGCCATAATCAAAGCTCTTTCTGGAATCCCAGGACTTAGACTCTCGGGACTGCATGCAATACCAATCCCATCCACTGTGGCTTCTGGTGCTGAAGGGACCTCAGAGCTCCCAAGTGGGGGCGGGGTAGAAGTCTCGCCTGGAGCCAATTAACACTTGTCAGATTGTGAAATCACTGCAGGGCAGATAGTACCGTCAGAAAGTCTTCAGGTGGCAGGAAGGCAAATGCTGCCATCTTACAATCCTGGCCATTATCTTACGGCACTTGTTATGTATGCTTACATGCGAATCATGGGAACCTGGCCAAGGTACATGAAGGCATCCTGGAATCATGGAATGGTAAGCTGGCAAGAAATCAGCTTCTCCAGGAAAGGAGGGCAAGGCAGAAAACGGTGTGAAAGTAGATACATTTAGAAAAACTAACCTGAAGGCACTCGTTAGTTTTTGTAAAGGATTCAGTCAATGCTTTCTGCTCCTGTTGATGTAGTTTGATGATCCCTAGTAAAAGCAAGGATAGTCTCTCATATTATAGGACAGTTGCATGGCTAATAAAATATTGAATTTTAAACATAATGATTCAATCTATTAATTTATTGACTCATATCAACATAACACTTTTGATCAAGTTCTGAATCAAACAATTTGTAGACAAGACTACAAGTTATAATGCCAGATTTATTGTTCAATCCCCACCCAAACAAGGGAATGCCAACTAGTTCCCCTTTCTATTCTGTACAGTTTAAAATGGAACACACAAGTTCCAGACCTACAGGTCAGTGTTGAGTTCATTTTATTTTCCAATCTCCAAAAGAGGATTTAAACATTGTCTCATTTAGGTTCAATAGGTTCATATTCAGAGATGGCAGTTAGAAATCATAGAATCATAGAAACCCTACAGTGCAGAAACAGGCCATTCGGCCCATCGAGTCTGCACCGACCACGATCCCACCCAGGCCCTATCCCCATATGCCTACATATTTACCCGCTAATCCCTCTAACCTACGCATCCCGGGACACTAAGGGGCAATTTAGCTTGGCCAATTAACCTAACCCGCACATCTTTGGACTGTGGGAGGAAACCGGAGCACCCGGAGGAAATCCACGCAGACACAGGAAGAATGTGCAAACTCCACACAAACAGTGACCTAAGCCAGGAATCGAACCCTGGAGCTGTGAAGCAGCAGTGCTAACCACTGTGCCACCGTGCCGCCCAAGTGATACGGAAGACAATGCACTGCCTAAGTCCTGTTACAGGGAAGGGATGTTCATCACTTCCATTTGGAATTATTTAGCATCATGTACAAAATTTAGATAGAAAATTGAGAATCAGTTCTTTTGAATCTTATCCATATCACCCTGCAGAAGGTTTTGTCAAACATCAGGTTGGCATCTTTAGATTGGCACAAGTGTTTAGTGGCACACCAGGCTCTTGCTGAGGAGGGAATTCAGTAACTCCATCAGATGTTAGGGGGCAGAGGCCATTGTGTTGCCAAGGTACTCTAATCAATCAGAAGGCGCTGTCTGTAATACTTGAATTTTCATCTGTTGAGTGCAACTCTGCGTTCAGGATTCAAATGATCCTTAGCTGCCTACTTTCACTTATTTGGGAGAGGAATAAGCCACCGAACTGTAAATCTGGCGTAACAGAAACTGCCTTATTTTCCCTTCCATTATTGGGCAGTGTGTATGGCAAGTGGCCAAGATCAGATAAAGCTTACAAAAGACAGTGTAAGGTCACAGAAGCATGTTGTTGTCAATAGATGCAAATTGGGAAAATATTTCCTCCTGGGGGATTATAGTGTATTAATGTGGGATGGGGGAGGGGAAAGATAAGGATAGGGTTGGGATGTCAGTACAATATGCTGGCTCTTTATCACTTTAGGGTGCAGTCAATCACCAAAATAGCATGATTTATTTCTTCACACGACTTTTTCTGAAGTATTGGAACCAGTAATCCTAAAGTAAAGTACTGCTTTTGGTTCTGTTCAAATGAAGTCGAATAAATCATAGATTCTGGACTCAAACCTTTTCTGTTATGAAGACATACTTGGAAAGCAAATTCTATTTATGTTAAAGAAAAGGCTAACGGGGAAGATTAATGATAGTAGGATCACAAAGAAGGGTGGTAATGTTGAGAGCTAGATTCCTTTGCTAGAAACATGAAAGAGTGCCAGAATACTTAAACGCGACACAGGGCCAAGGCCTTCTTTGTAACTTCGCCATGGAAGGGGACAGAATCCAAGTCTGTGGCAAGGGTGTAAGACCATGAGCAAAGGACTGGCAGTGAGTACAATTTGTGCAGGCAATTGAGGCAATAAATATGAATGTTCCAAATTAGTCCAGGGCATTAAGCTTTCTTAAAGAAAAATCGTGTAGGGGTGTGACCTGTTTCAGGTAAGTGTCGGGTAAACTCATTGTGGACCAACAGATTACTATTGCTATGGAAACTGTTGCTAAGCAGCTTTTATTAGTCAGGATTACATAAATAGGCTTTTCTCTTTCCAAAGCTAGTTTACAGATTACTTTTTGGGTTATTTCACAAGCAACATGAATTTTGTTCTTTTTTTAAAAAGAGATTAGGTATATTTTTCTTGTCTTTTGTGGGGTTTTCTTTAAATTTGAATTAACTGCAATGGAAAGTGTAAATACTTACTTTGGGTTTCAGTGTGTTCTTTTTGAATAAATGGAAAGCAACAAAGAGTATCATTTGCATGGAAAATAAACCTCACTTTACTCTCATTCAGAGAAGCATAAATACACTCCTGATTAGAACCATTACCTGCTATTGCAGCCTCACACTCCTCCTTGAGGACCTTGACGTATTCAGAATGACTGGCCTCCAGTTCCACAATTCTGGAGTCTGACTGTGCTGCTGCTTTCTGAAGAATTCACAAAACAACTTGGTAATCATTTACTTTTAAACAAATACTGTCCTGTTGCCAAGATACAAATATGACATAAGTGCTATCCAAATGACCGTTTGACAGACCAGAACTTGGACAGCTCAAAAGAGATGAGTTTTGGACCATTGTTGCTTAAATCCTTGAATGGCGGAGGCCCAACTTGAAAGAGTGATGGTTTTCTCCCCAAGAATTAACAAGCCCTTCCGAAGCAAAGTTCGGCTGAAAGATTTACAGCCAAAGAGCTTTTTGATGGCTCTGTGCACTTCCAACATTTCCTATTTCAATTTCCTGCTGTGGAGTTTTCTTTTCATTCGTTCATGCAATGCGGGCATTGCTGCTGAGGCTAGTATTTGTTGCCCATCCTTAACTCATAGAATCATAGAATCCCCACAGTGCAGAAGGAGGCCATTATAAGTTCAGAATTAGGCCATTTGGCCCATCGAATCTGCTCTGCCTTTCGATCATGGCTGATATGCTCCTCTCCCCATAACCCTTCAACACATTACCAATTAAACATCTGTCTAACTCCTTCTTAAATTTACTCACTGTCCCAGCACCCACCACACTTTAGGGTCGTGAATTCCACAGATTCACAACCCTTTAGGAGAAGTAGTTTCTCCTCAACTCTGTTTTAAATTTGCTACCCCTTATCCTAAGGCTATGACCTCTTGTCCTACAATGCCCCATCAGCAGAAGCATCTGCTCCACGTCTACTTTATCAGACCTTTTATCATCTTGTATACCTCAATTTGATCTCCCCTCATTCTTCTAAATTCCAGAGAGTATCGGCCTAAACTGTTCAATCTCTCTTCATACGACAAACCCCTCACCTCTGGAATCAATCTAGTGAACCTCCTCTGAACTGCCTCCAATGCCACCATATCATTCAGCCCATCAGGCCTGCACCGACCACAATCCCACCCAGTTCCTTTCCCGTAACCCCACATATTTACCCTACTAATCCCCCTGACACTAGGGTCAATTTAGCATGGCCAATCAACCTAACTCTCACATCTTTAGACTCTGGGAGGAAACGGGAGCACCTGGAGGAAATCCCATCAGATACAGGGAAAACATGCAAACTCCACACAGACATTGACCCGAGGCTGGAATTGAACCTGGGTCCCTGGCGCTGTGAGGCAGCAGTGCTAGCCACTGTACCACCATGCTGCCCCAATTGTCCTCGAGAAGATAGTGATTAGTCCAACAAATCAGCAAGGCTGATCAGCATGGAGCTGCACTGAGAATTCATATAGTTGCTGATGGAACACATGGGCTCATGATAAGTATTAGCATAACTGTGACCATAGCACGTTACTCTTCCTTGGTATCCCTCAAATGCATTTAAAACTATACCATTCTCCTCCAATGCCTTTATTCCATTGTCCAGATAACTGCAATATTGTCCTCTCTTTCTTCCTCCCTGAGCTATCTGATCATTGCCAATGGCATCTCCAAATCCAAGTCCCCATTGGATCTGAACCACTGATCTGATTTACTGCAATGTTAAACAGTGAACCTGTGCACCTTCTCAGTTGGACGCGAAAGATCCCATGGCTTTATTTTGCTGAATCAGGGGAGAGGACTCTGGTGTCCTGTCCAACATTTACCTCGGAGGTTGTCTTGAGTTTGTGATAGGCTCTATATAAATGCAAGTTTTATTTTTGCCTGGTGGTAAAGCATGTATCCTGTTGACACACAGCTCTACCCCTAAACTTCCACTCTCTATCTCTGCATCACTTGCCTGACATCCAGTTTTGGATAAGTCACAAGTTCTTCCAGCTAAATATTTGGGAAAACGGAGTATATAAGCCAACAAGCTCAATTTACATGCACCCGATTTTCTTCTTATTATAAAACAATAGCAATGACTTGTATTTATACAGTGCTTTTCAATGTAACCAAATGTCCAAACGTGCTTCACAGGATCAATATATACAAAATATGATACCGAGCCACATGAGACTTTAGATCAGAACGAGCAAAAGCTTGCTCAAAGTGGAAGATTTAAGGATTGTCTTAAAGGGCACAGTCCAAGATGTGCGGGTTAGGTGGATTGGCCATGATAAATTGACCCTCATGTCAGGGGGATAAGCAGGGTAAGTATGTGGGGTTACGGGGATAGGGCCTGGGTGGGATTGTGGTCGGTGCAGATTCGATGGACCAAATGGCCTCCTTCTGCACTGTAGGGATTCTATGATTCTGTGGCTCAAGGCATTTTTTGTGGGCAGCATGGTGGCACAGCGATTAGCACTGCTGCCTCACAGCGCCAGGGAACCAGGTTCGATTCCCGACTTGGGTGATTGTTTGTGTGGAGTTTGCTCATTCTCCCCGTGTCTGTGTGGGTTTCCTCCGGTTGTTCCGGTTTCCTCCCACAGTCCAAAGATGTGCAGGTTAGGTGGATTGGATAAATTGCCCCTTAGTGTCAGGGGCACTAGCTAGGGTAACTGTGTGGGGTCATGGGGATAGGGCCTGTGTGGGATTGTGGTTGGTGCAGATTCGATGGGCCGAATAGCCTCCTTCTGCACTGTAGGATTCTATGATTCTAAGAAAGTGAGGTGGAGGGAGGATAAGCCAGAGCTTGGGCCTAGGCAACTGAAGGTACAGCCACTAAGGATGGATCAATTCAAATTGGGGACACACAAGAGGCCAAAATTAGAGGAGCATAGATAAATTAATTCAAATTTACCTCTTAAAAGTTGTACATTTAGAGGCTACAAACTTGCATGTCCCCCAGATGCCATTTGTATGTCATCCATAATCTACTAGTAGAATAAACTGAAACTATTCACCAGTGTTTTCGCTTTTATTTATGACTCAAACCTTTTGCAGTTCCTGTTTCAGTTTTTCGATGTCCTCTGCATGTATCTGCTGAAGTTGTTTTTTCTCTGCACTATGCGTTGAGCTTAGATCCTCCCTCAGTCGGGTAACTTCTCTCTCGTGCTCCTCTTTGATCCCTTGTAGCTCTTTCTCGTGTCTCCCGAGAAAGGCAGCTTCTGTCTTCTGTAGCGGATCAGGAACATTCCTGAGTAAATCTGAGGAGGGAGAAAAATAAAACAGGGTGATTATTGAATGTTCAAAACTATTGGAGAAGAGATTTTAGTGGATGACAAATCTGGCCTGTGCGTGTGTCATTTCACAATATGCACTTCAAGCGTAAAATTTCCCCTTGCACCGCAAGCGATAAGCGTAAGACTGCAGACCTTCCTGTTGGACATGAGGAGATAGAAAATGCATCAGTAACAATAATTAATTGCTAAACATTCAGCAAGGTTAACCTGGTACAACAGCCAGACCTAAACGGTTGAGGTTATCTGGATTATAGAATCCTACAGTGCAGAAGGAGACCATTCGGCCCTTCGAGTCTGCACCGACCACAATCCAACCCAGGCCCTATCCCCATAGCCCCATGCATTCACCCTAGCCAGTCCCCCTGACACTAAGGGGCAATTTAGCATGGCCATTCCACCTAACCCACACATCTTTGGGCTGTGGGAGGAAACCGGAGCACCCGGAGGAAACCCATGCAGACATGGGGAGAATGTGCAAACTCCACAGACAGTGACCAATCTGGGAATCGAACCTGGGTCCCTGGTGCTGTGAGGCAGCAGTGCTAACCACTGTGCCACCGTGCTGCCCCAATCACTGTGTGATCATTTCATTTGTTACTGTGAGAAAATTCTTAATGCTGGTGACTTCTTTCTGTGGGATTAGTAAGGGATGACTTGAATCAAGTTTACATGAGGAACTGACAGGATTGGAGGCAGAGCTGGTTTTACACATCGTCTGTTTTTATTCTCCATTGAAGTCAATGGGGATCAAGAGGACGGATTCCATTGAAAGGAACCTGGTTAATATGGTCCTGATATAGTCAGTTACTGATAAGCAGTAATTGCTCCAATTTAGATCAGGCTTCCTGCTTTCCATTCGGCCACCTTCTCTGTTCAGAATGAAATGGCTAATACTGTCCCTCGGATTGGAACATAGAATCATGAATACAAATGAGAAATCTGAGCCTCCACACCAGATGACAATATTCCAGCACTGATTTAGTTGTGTTCAATGCAGCAGAGTTTCACTGTAAAATAAAGAACAAAGAACAAAGAACAGTACAGCACAGGAAACAGGCCCTTCGGCCCTCCAAGCCTGTGCCGCTCCTTGGTCCAACTAGACCAATCGTTTGTATCCCTCCATTCCCAAATCAGAGGGAGATTCCGATATCTTGTACACTTATGCCTTTACTAGGAAGATTGTTAATTATTTATAGTCTTATTGTGGTTTAACATCATTTTAATTAGATGGTTACACACCATTCAGCATGGGGCCCCACAGTGGTTAGCACTGTTGCCTCACAGCGCCAGGGACCTGGGTTCAATTCCGGCCTTGGGTCACTGTCTCTGTGGAGTTTGCACATTCTCTCCATGTCTACATGGGTCTCCTCCGGGTGCTCTGGTTTCCACCCACACTCCAAATGTGTGCAGGTTAGGTTGATTTGCCATGTTAAATTGCCCCTTAGTGTCAGGGGATTAGTAGGGTAGATTTATGGGGATGGTTGTTGGAGCAGGCTGTTCGATGGGCTGAATGGCCTCCTTCTGCACTGTTGGGATTCTATGAAACCATGTTGTTTTAGCCTTTTGTAATAATTCCTGTTCATCAGTTAGGTAAATAACTGCGATGTTTATTTATTTCTAACTAATATACAGAGGCTTGCAGCCTCATGGCTACCAGTCAGCCCCTGAGGAAGTTCAAAACCCAAGCTCACCAAGCTGATCCTCTACCCTGCTCCCCAGTTGGTCCCCTGGGTCACATGACCCTTACCCTGCAGCTTGAATCTTAAAGGAACAATCACCTCACCCTTCAAAACATGTCAATAATCGACACAGAGAACAGGAGTTCAGAAGCTGATTGATGATGATCTGGGTTTCTCAGTAAGAGGAACAAGCTTGAAGCATGTTGATTGGTGTGTTTGTAATAATTAAAAATGGCAGCAGTCATGTGCCAATGTGTTGAAGATCGATTGTTGCTCTCGACTCAAACATTTCTATCAAAGGCCGTGCTCACAGTCAACATTGACATTACAAAGGATGCTTTGCTGCGGAAAATGCACGTGTAGGTTCTCAAATCTCCAGATGTCCCCACTTTTCAACTCCCAAACTATGGTTATATTTTTAGCCCATTCATGTTGGTTCTTGCTGCACTGCTCCACAGAGCACTGCGTTCTGTAAGCGCTGTCCCCACTGTTGTTAACAGTCCCTATCAATGTGGCCATAGGCCGACTAAATGTGCAAGGCACATAAAGAGAATTCAGTCTCCAGTTGTTGTGATTACGCCAGTCGAAATGTAAACATGCGTCAGCTGGCCCAGAAAGCCCGCTGCACACGACCTCTGTACACATTTTCAGCCTTTTGGCATTCTTCCAATTTTAGTGCTTTTCAAAACTTCACAAGTAATCTAAAAATGGAATATAGTGCAGAATAGAAGTAACTTGTGCAAAGTGGGCATATCGACTATTCTCAAGGGCAGGATGTTGTGGGAGCAATAGGATCTCGGCTGCCAATGGCCAAGACGCCAGAGTTGCCCCATTTCAGGAAGGCCTGCCACATCTTCTGCCACTCAGACAGGACAGGCCAACTGCAGGTATTGTCCTGCGACCAAGGACCTGGAGGTAAAAAGACCTGCCCATCAAGAGGTGCCAACAAATCCGAGGCAGGCAGATTTTCTGTAGCAGTGCCACTGCGAAGGCAATGAACGGTTGCTGTCAGTATTACACTAACCCAAGGCCTCAGATTGAAGGGGGACCCAGGCCCGGGTGAGTGATGGGGGGAGGGCGTTCAAGGGGTGGGTCACAGCCAGGGTAACCAAACATCCCGGACCTTCGTGTAATTTGGCCTTTCATCATCTACTTTGGGTGAGGCCTCCCCAAAATGTGTTATGTCCTGGATTCCTGTTGCCCAACAGGCATTTGTTTCTGCTCATGTGTTGGACATTCATTGGATGTAGGTGTTGCTGACTGGGCTGGGCATTTAAGAGTCAACCTCTTTGCGGTGTGTCTGGAGTCCACAAGTAGGCCCGACCAGGTAAGAACTAGATGGGTTTTTATGACCCATGGTCATCAATAGACTTTTAATTTCAGATTTTTATTGAGTTCAGATTTCACCATCTACCATGGCGGGATTTGAACTCAGGTTCTCAGAAAATTGCCCTAGGTCTCTAGATTACTAGTCCACTGACAATACCAGTGTGCCACTGCTTGCCCTTGTGCTTGGCAATACCCCATGGGTGTCTTGGGGGTTGATCTGGCAGGGGACTGCACCAAAACTGCAGAATCCGGGTAAGTTGTGCAAGCTGTGCACACTACCCCTCCACTCCCGCACCCCCATCCCCACCCCCCAACCGCTCTCTCAGAATTTCTGCTGCATCCCTAATCTCACAGGCTTGCCGGTAACTACCTCCCCCCTCCCATCGCTCTTAAAGCCTGACAAAGGCAAAGGGTCCCCATTTCTTTTGGCCAGTGTTGGTCACTTTGGTCACAGGGTAGGTAGTGTGAGAAAGAGGGTGGCCCTCAGTTGCACATCCCATTCTTGATACTGGATTTTTTGTTCAGGCTCAGAGTGCCTTTGAACAAGGAACCCACACCATTGAGGAGCCAGCAAACAAACCCTACAGGGCTGGCTTGTCCTGCTCCTTGTTTGGCAAATCCACCCACACACCCCATTTCTGACACAGAGTTAACCCTAGCAGGGGTGGGATGATGGGATGAGTGCCTCGATTGGTGGTGGGGTGAGAACGCCATCCTCGGACCTTCCCGCCACTGGCCTAACCATCAACAAGATGGTGGAATTCCTACCCACCTCTCTCCTGTCCAGTTAAATGCCCCCGGCCACCAAAATTCCCACAGGAGAGGGCATTGAATGCCCCTCTCAATCTGACAGCAGTAGGGGTGAAGTGAGAGACTAGAGCAGAAAGCTGAGGACATGAAGGCAAGCTTTCAGGGAGTGAAGGAAGAAGAAACAGAGAAGGGGTAATAAGGAAAGTACTAGAATACCAACAAGTGAATAAATTGTGAAAGGAAAATTGAATAAAATAGGAACTTGAAGCAGCAAGAAAAGTAAACTTTGCTCCGAAATTGAGTAAATCTGCTGATGCAACTGTATCAGAATAATAAAGGAACTGTATGTTACAAGCGCAATCATTAAAACTTCAGTTATTTGATACTTTTTTTGAACTATCTATGCTAAAACAGAAGTTTGACTTACAGCGCTTTTACTTTATTGACTGACCTTGTTCTGGAATTTCAGGATTCCAATCAACCACATTGTCTGCTCATGCATTTAATACAGAACTACAGAATCTAAAAACTTACTTTACATAATGGGGTAAGCACTCACATGTTTCAAGTAAGAACCGCAGCTTGGTCAGGAGAGGTCTTGTGGCACAGTGGTAGTGTCCCTACCTCCAGACCGGAAATTCTGGGTTCAAGTCCCACATGGTGACAATGAAAAGTATGTTTATAACATGGACAAACAGGTTGATTATTAGAATCATAGAATCCCTACAGTGAAAAAGGAGGCCGTTCGGTCCATCGAACCTGCACCGTAAACAATCCCACCCCTGCCCTATCCCAATAACTGTATGTATTCACTCTGCTAGTTCCCCTGACATGAAAGAGCAATTTAGCATGGCCAATTCACCTAACCTGCACATCTTTCGAGTGTGGGAGGAAACCAGAGCACCCGGAGGAAACCCACAGAGTCTTGGAGAGAACGTGAAAACTTCACACAGACAGTCGCTCGAGGCCGGATTTGAACCCGGGCCCACTGTGCCACCCTTCCACCCAAATTAGTCTGCAGACCCTTCCAATACACCCGAAGGAAGGCAATAAGAGTGTTTCCTGATCCAGAAGGCTACAGCAAACCACTGCAGCACTTCACTTGGACGAACCCAATGGAAGTCCAGTTAAGGCATGGTACCCGAGGAAGCTGAGCCAAAACTTAAGCTAATCCCTTTTTGAACCAGTAAACAATTTTACTCAGACTGATGCAGAAGGAGACAAAAATCAGGATGGTAGATAGCAAAAAGAATAAGCTGAGGCAAGCTGATAATTAAAGGAGTAATCTATGCACCCAACAGATAGTGAGAACTAACATTGAAAACTGCAGCTAACCTTTGTGACTAATCAAGCTAATTTAATAAACAGTTTTTCCAGCAATATTGTAACATGCTATTGCTTGCGTATATTTGCATCGATGTGAACAATTCAAATCAAACAGTGAGAATGAAGAATGTCTGAAGTGTTAATAGTGAATAAAGTCAGCTTTAGTTCAAATTTACTTGTTTATATACTTTATTGGTGCAAAGATTGTAAGAAATACCTACTGAAGGCACGTGAGGGCAACTGGGAGCACACACGTTGAATACGACATTTCGGAAGCGCCACTTCCCTTTTCACTGTCACGAGGAATCTCCCAATGATCACTACACACATTTCACCATTAAACCTTTCAGATTAACCAGGTCAATGAGTGACTCACCGACATTCTCACCTGCTCTGTTTATCTCTTAATAATTATTCCATTGAAATAAAAACTGATGGGTTTTTTTCAATGCCATCATTTTATTTATTATTTTGTGAATAGCTAATCCGTCTTCACAAAGTGGTTAATGTACAGCTCCTGCATTGGCCCCCTGTACTATAACAATAGTTGGCCAGATCGCTTCGACTGTAAGATGGAATAGCCAGAACCCCTGTTACTACAACCCAGGAATACCCAGTGCTTCTCTCTTTTTCATTCTTTCATAAGATGGGAGTTTTTCTGGCACAGTTGTCCATCCCGGATTGCATTCGAGAAGGTGGTGGTGTGAGGCTTTCCTGAACCACTGAAGTCCATCTGGTGTAGGAATACTCAAAAGTACAGAAGGGAGTTGGGAAGGGAGTTCCAGGTTTTTGATCCAGCAGCAGTGAAGGAACAGTAATATAGTTCTCAGTCAGGACGGTGTGCGAGTTCGATAGAATTTACAGGTGCTGGTGTTCCCAAGTGTTTGCTGCCCTTGCTCTTCTAGATGGCAGAGGTTGTAAGTTTGGAAGACGCAGTTAATGGAATATTGGTGAGTTGCTGCAGTACATCTTCTACATGGTACACACTGCTACCACTAGGTGCTGGCAGTGGAGCAAGTGAATGTTTAAGTTGGTGGTTGGGGTACCAATCAAATGGGTTGCTTCTTCCTGGATGATATCAAGCTTCGTGAGTGTCGTTGGAGCTGCACTCATCCAGGCAAGTGGAGTGTATTCAAATCACACTCCTGACTTGTGATTTACCGGGATGGAGGGCATTAGCTACGAGGCGAGGTTGGAGAAACTTGGTTTGTTCTCACTGGAGCGACGGAGGTTGAGGGGAGACCTGATAGAAGTCTACAAGATTATGAGACGCAAGGACAGAGTGAATAGTCAGAAGCTTTTTCCCCAGGGTGGAAGAGTCAATTACTAGGGGGCACAGGTTTAAGGTGCGAGGGGCAAGGTTTAAAAGAGATGTACAAGGCAGATTTTTTACACAGAGAGTGGTGGGTGCCTGGAACTCATTGCCGGGGGAGGTAGTGGAAGCGGATACGGTAGTGACTTATGGGGCGTTTTGACAAGTACATGAATGAGATGGGAATAGGGGACTGTGGTCCCCAGAAGGGTAGGGGGTTTTAGTTAGGTCGGGCAACATGGTCGGTGCAGGCTTGGAGGGCCGAGGGGCCTGTTCCTGTGCTGTAATTTTCTTTGTTCTTTGTATGTTACATGCCACAGAATTTCCAGTCTCTGACATGCTCTTGGAGCCAAAGTATTCATACAAATGGTCCAGTTCAGTTTCTGGTCAATGGCAACGCACAGGACGTTAATGGTGAGGGATTCAGTGATGCTTATGCCATTGAATGTCAAAGGAAGATGGTTAGATTCTCTCTTGTTGGAAATGCTCATTGCCTGGCATTTGCGTGACGCAAGTGTCCTGCAGCCACGCAATCCAAAATTACAGCAAAACCATTTGTAGTGCAAGACTATGAGTGGATGCACAGAGACACAAGTGGATGAAGAATGTAGGATAAAAGGTGGCCATCTTTGTATCATCCATGAGTTTGGCATGTTATGTAATGCAACATAATTTGGAGGAGGCCAAATCCAGAATGATACAATATATCATTGTTGAATCGTAACCAGCAGTATTGGGATGAGCAAATGGAATGCAACAATTGAAGCCAGTTCCAGCCAATGCTGACCAGTCCTACTCCAACTCAGTGGGCAATATTTTATAATATACATCACAATCTATTGGAAATATCATAATCAAATCAATTTTAAGCAGAAATCAGAAGGTAGAACAAATAACAAGGTTATTATCAAAAGGGCATTTGAAAGAATCTCAGCAAATTATCAAATCTATTTAAATTACTGGTGGTGCCTTATCAATAAATTTTAAAACATAAGGTTTTTCATGATAAGAGGAAGGCCACTTGGCCCATCGATTATATTCAATCATACTCAGGACATAGGCTGTTAGATTTCTGTGTACTAAGGGAATTACGGGGCATGCAAATAGTGCAGGATGGCAAAGTCGAGGTAAAAAATCTGCCATGATCTTGTTGAATGGCAGAACAGAAGAGACTTGAAGGGCCAAATGGCCTACTCCTGCTCCCATTTCTTATGCTCTTAAGTTTAAACCTATCCCTCCATGTTAACAATATAGCCCCAAGTTAAATTACCAGCAGTTTCTTACCACCATCTCCGTGAAGTGCTGCTAATTCTTGAGAAAATTCCTTGTGTTGTTTTGATGGAGTTTCTTTCTGTTTAAATCAAAAATGAGTTATTGACTCATTCCGTCTACTTTGCAATCTATAAGCAGAATATTGACTCCATTCCGAATCATTGGGAACGGGCTGCAAGATTCAGCAATGAACAACAATCAAATATGATCATCTGTCTCTGAAATTACTAACTTCCTATTCCAACTTGCCTTTGTCATGCATGCCTCACGCTCATTGTCTTTTAATATGCACCATCCTCCTAGCTATCTGCCTTCCTGGGCAGAATTCAGGAGCAGTACACAAGTGTCACGGAGGCTTTAGCAATGTGGGTACAATCCTCCATAGGCTTTGTCAAAAAACCTAACCCTACTAAGGCATTTGACAAAGTCCCACATGGCAGGTTGGTTAAGAAGGTTAAGGCTCATGGGATACAAGGAGAAGTGGCTAGATGGGTGGAGAACTGGCTTGGCCATAGGAGACAGAGGATAGTGGTCGAAGGGTCTTTTTCCGGCTGGAGGTCTGTGACCAGTGGTGTTCCGCAGGGCTCTGTACTGGGACCTCTGCTTTTTGTGATATATATAAATGATTTGGAAGAAGGTGTAACTGGTGTAATCAGCAAGTTTGCGGATGACGCGAAGATGGCTGGACTTGCGGATAGCGAAGAGCATTGTCGGGCAATACAGCAGGATATAAATAGGCTGGAAAATTGGGCGGAGAGGTGGCAGATGGAGTTTAATCCGGATAAATGCGAAGTGATGCATTTTGGAAGAAATAATGTAGGGAGGAGTTATACAATAAATGGCAGAGTCATCAGGAGTATAGAAACACAGAGGGACCTAGGTGTGCAAGTCCACAAATCCTTGAAGGTGGCAACACAGGTGGAGAAGGTGGTGAAGAAGGCATATGGTATGCTTGCCTTTATAGGACGGGGTATAAAGTATAAAAGCTGGAGTCTGATGATGCAGCTGTATAGAACGCTGGTTAGGCCACATTTGGAGTACTGCGTCCAGTTCTGGTCGCCGCACTACCAGAAGGACATGGAGGCGTTAGAGAGAGTGCAGAGAAGGTTTACCAGGATGTTGCCTGGTATGGAGGGTCTTAGCTATGAGGAGAGATTGGGTAGACTGGGGTTGTTCTCCTTGGAAAGACGGAGAATGAGGGGAGATCGAATAGAGGTGTACAAGATTATGAAGGGTATAGATAGGGTGAACAGTGGGAAGCTTTTTCCCAGGTCGGAGGTGACGATCACGAGGGGTCACGGGCTCAAGCTGAGAGGGGCGAAGTATAACTCAGATATCAGAGGGACGTTTTTTACACAGAGGGTGGTGGGGGCCTGGAATGCGCTGCCAAGTAGGCTGGTGGAGGCAGGCACGCTGACATCGTTTAAGACTTACCTGGATAGTCACATGAGCAGCCTGGGAATGGAGGGATACAAACGATTGGTCTAGTTGGACCAAGGAGCGGCACAGGCTTGGAGGGCCGAAGGGCCTGTTTCCTGTGCTGTACTGTTCTTTGTTCTTTGTTACTGACAGAAGATACAGCATGACAGCTAAAATACACATCAACCATCATACTCAACATCATCTCCTGAGTCTTTCCCATGGACTCCAATGTAGGTTGAGTTGAATGAAAACCTTTGAAACCTGAACCTTCTTGGTGTGCTGCCAAAGTACCTATGTACCATCTGACTAGAATGAGCTGACTACAGGGCGGCACCGTGGTTAGCACTGCTGCTCACAACGCCAGGGAGCCAGGTTTGATTCCAGCCTTGGGTGACAGTCTGCGTGGGGTCTGCACGTTCTCCCTGTGTCTGTGTGGGTTTCCTCCAGGTGCTCCGAGTTCCTCCTACAGTCCAAAGAGGTGTAGGTTAGGGGGATTGGCCATGCTAAATTGCTCCTTAGCATCAGGGGGATTAGCAGGGTAAATACATGGGGTTATGGGATTGGGTCTGGGATTGCTGTCAGTGCAGGCTCAATAGGCCGAACGGTCTCCTTCTGCACTGTAGGGATTCTATGATTTATCTAACTCAACCATGATAACTGCGAAACCCAGGGTAGCTGACTTCAGATATGGATACTGGAATCAAGGCTAATACTGCCATGACTGGCAGTCTGTCCCCGTAGTCATTCACAAACCCAGCCACTCAGTAAAAACCACTCACTACTATCTTGTAACAAATAAATTCACTATTAATGCATTGTGTTCAACTTTAACCCCCACCAGCCCAGCAAGAGCCATGGAGTGAAATAATTTAAAATGAGCAAGTTTCTTGCCAATTTGGGACTTAATCCTTTCCCATCTTTCCAATATTCATCAGCCGGGTATTCCAGGTGGACGAGGCACCACCTACAGTCGCCTGGATAAAAATAGATTCATCCACCTCAGTGTCTTACTCCATCAACAATGGCATTTTCAGCGTGAGCTAAGGAACATCGGGCTGAAAGCTGGTAGACAGTTTGAAGCGGTTCTCCATGAAAGTCAGACCAGGGCGACTTGCTCCTTGGCAATGACCTGGTGGGATCAAAGCAGGTGACAGTCCCAGTGATAGGGGAGAAGCCAAGAGAGGTCGGTGAAGCAGAGCAGCTACAGGAGAAAGCCCCTGACATTTTTCCTGACTGCATGCACAGTTACCCAATGTGTTTCCCAACAAATCCCATCAGAGGAGGCCAAACCGGCACTGCAGATGGAATTCCCCACCCACTCATACAAAGAAAGGACATCTGGTTGTCCAAGATCTTTTTCAAAAGTTTAGAAGACCCCAAGAACGTGATGAATTTGTCCCCCTTGATTGCAACTCTGCAAACTGACCAGGTGCTAAAAAAGATAGCAGTGACTGCCCAAAACTAAGCTGAAGTAGAGTGTGTCGCAGAGTGCTATTATTTTGAAGATAAGGCACTGACCAGGAAGTGGAGATCTCCTCACAGACCTGTAGATAGGAAGTGGACAGTGATTCACCAGCTAGTGTTGTTGCTGAGGTTGCTGCTACTTGTCGTATGAGAAACGGTTGAGGAGTCTGGGTCTGTACTCGTTGGAGTTTAGAAGAATGGGGGGTGTGACCTTATTGAAACTTACAAGATACTGCGAGACCTGGATAGAGTAGACGTGGAGAGGATGTTTCCACTAAGAAAACTAGAACCAGAGGGCACAACCTCAGGCTAAAGGGATGATCCTTTAAAACAGAGATGAGGAGGAACTTCTTCAGCCAGAGAGTGGTGACTCTGTGGAACGCTTTGCCGCAGAAGGCTGTGGAGGTCAGGTCATTGAGTGTCTTTAAGACAGAGATAGGTAGGTTCTTGATTAATAAGGGGATCAGAGGTTATGTGGAAAAGGCAAGAGAATGGGGATGAGAAAAATATCAGCCATGATTGAATGGCGGAGCAGACTCAATGGGCCGGGTGGCCTAATTCTGATCCCATGTCTTAGGGTCTTCTCAGGAGAAGTTCGAGGCTGGCCCACAAAGTCCCAATGGCTGGTCATGTTAGTATATGAAAAATCCAAGCCAGATTTTTACAGGCCTCAACTCCACAAAGATGTGGTGAGGTTCTGCCATTCAGATAGTGGGACAACTGCAGCCTGCAATTAAACCTGCCCCTATGATTCCCAATGCCCCATTCAGCAAGGAGCTGGTGAATTGTGGGACGACTGTTGAACATAAAAGGGTATATTCTTACTATAATGGACATGGCTGCCCAAGTCCTGGGGCCATTCCCCTGAGAACTATCTCTGCCAAGGTAATAATGGAGGGATTAACTCAATTCATTACCCGATTAGGGACTGTCCACAGAGATGCAGTTGGATCAGGGCTCAAGTTGCATGTCCAGAATATTCCAGGAAGTCATGGATGTAACCCAGCTAAAGTCCTCAGCATACCACCCATGTTGAAAAGGAGCTTCAGAACAGTACCACCAGACCCCGCTAATCTCCCGATGCTAGGGTCAATTTAGCATGGCCAATCAACCTAACCTGCACATCTTTGGACTGTGGGAGGGAACCGGAGCACCTGAAGGAAACCCACGCAGACACAGGGAGAATGTGCAAACTCCACACAGACAGTGACTCGAGACCAGAGTTGAACCCATTTGCAGATGATAAAAAGATGAGTTGGAAATTAAGTTGTGAAGAGGACATAAGGAGGCTACAAATTGATATAGATAGATTAAATGAGTGGGAAAAGATCTGACAAATGTAGTATATTGTGGAAAAATGTGAACTTGTCCATTTTGGCAGGAAGAATAAAAATGTAGATTAACTAAATGATGATAGAGTGCAGAGCTCAGATTGAGAGGGATCTGGGTGCCTTAGTGCATGAATCACAAAGGCTTAGTATGCAGGTACAATGGAAAGCTAAAAGAAAGTCATCATTTATTTTGAGGGAAGTTGAATATAGAAGTACAGATATTATGCTTCATTTTTATAGGTCAGGATGTGGAGATGCCGACGTTGGACTGGGATAGAAACAGTAAGAAGTCTCACAACACCAGGTTAAAGTCCAACAGCTTTATTTGGAATCGCGAGCTTTTGGAGCTTGTGATTTCAAATAAACCTGTTGGACTTTAACCTGGTGTTGTGAGACTTCTGACTGTGCTCATTTAGAGTTTTAACAATACCAGGTTAAAGTCCAACAGGTTTATTTGGTAGCAAATACCATTAGCTTTCGGAGCGCTGCTCCTTCGTCAGATGTACATTTGTACATTTCCACTCCATCTGACGAAGGAGCAGTGCTCCGAAAGCTAATGGTATTTGCTACCAAATAAACCTGTTGGACTTTAACCTGGTGTTGTTAAAACTCTTACTGTGTTCACCCCAGTCCAACGCCGGCATCTCCACATCATGTGCTCATTTATACAGGGCAGTGGTGAGACCACATCTGGAGTGCTGTGTACAATATTGGTCTTCATATTTAAAGATATAAATGTGTTAGAAGCATTTCAGAGAATATTCACTAGACTAATACCAGGAATGGGAGGGTTGTCTTATAAGGAAAAGTTGGACAGGCTAGGCTTGTGGGAGAATCTAGAACTGTTTAAAAACAACGGGTCATCCATTTAAAAGAAAGATGAGGAGAATTTTGATCTCTCAGAGGGTGGTGAGTCTTTGGAACTCTCTTCCCAAAAGGCGGTGGGAAAGAGTCTTTGAATCTTTTTAATGCAGAGGTAGAAATTTGAATATGTATTAGGAATAGGTGGAAACGTGAAATTGAGGTTATCAGATCAGCCATGATCTCACTGAATGGCAGAGTAGGCTCAAGGATCCTGCTCCTGTTTCTAATTCATGTGTTCATATCTATGGACTGAGAGTGAACCTCATTTCATTCTGCATGGTGCAGAAGCTTTCCAAGGATGTGCTTTTCTCTAAAAAAGATACAATTTCTAACTTTTCATCTTCTGGCTGAATTTGAAAAATAAACTCATTTAGCTAACAGTTGTAACTGCACATAAAGTTCAGTCAATTTTGGAACAGCAAGGAAGAAATAAGTGTGTCACCTAAAATATGGGGGCATTTGGACCAGTGCTAAATTGTATTGTAAACTTGCCCTTTGCCTGATAACAGTTAGTAGCGACCCAGATGCCACTTTAACATTGCTCCTTCCCCTCCTTTACTGTATCCTACAAACTCCACGTGCATCAAACTTTCTGTCATAGAAAATGCTGCACCACAGAATAAACAGCAAATAGCCCAGGGTGAATAAAATAGACTGCTTGCTTCCGCCATGCAACAACAGCTGCATGCACAGGTGCAACCTACTTTAGTGTCCAGATAATATATCCATGGTTTATTTGTGTACAGCATCTACCTTGTGCAAGGAGTTAGAAGTTTTTAGTACTTTAACCCTCTATTATGGAGGCTTATTTGGATGTTTGATGATCAGGAAGAGTCCAGCAGAAAAGCTCAGTTGAATCTGGAGCATTTGAAGACCAAATACCCCTGCAACTCAATTCAGCAATTTATCAGTGTCGCCTTGTCCCAGCCATCCTTCATTGGCAGTGACGCACAAATGTTCAAAGTGGAAGGCAGACAAAAGATGCTCAGTCTTGTAATTTTATGGTTCTGGAAGATATTAGCCTTGGTTTTCCGATTCCTAGCAACATCTGTGTTTTAAGTGACATGTCGCCAGTCCAGTTGTTGTGGGTCAGCGAACCAGTTCACAGTGCTTGCGGCTGATTGCTGCACAATTCTAGCTGACTGGGTTGTTTGACTCCACAGAATACTACAGTGCAGAAGAGGCCCTTCAGCCCACCAAGTCTGCACCGATGCACGAAAGGTCATGACCTCCCCATTTAATCCCACTTGCCGGCACTTGGCCCATAGCCTTGAATGTTATGGTGTGCCAGGTACTTTTAAAGACTCGCTTGTTTAAGCTTCTGATGCAGCCTTTGTCTTTGTGCCAGCTGTCATTTCACTGGGGCAGGCAAATGCCGGAAGCAGCTTGAATATTGAAGGGGTATGGCTGCGTATATGCGGACAGATATTAAGGTCAATCTCGAACCACACGATTAAGGTTAATATTAGGCCGTTTATCCCAGTTTCTGGCACCAAGCTAGCCAATGGCTAAAAGTGTGCAATTTTACCTGCTCATTAGAATAATCATTCGAAGCTGGCCGCATACCTTTGCAGGGAGCTAGCTTAACAGGACATGTTAAAAAAAAATCTGACCTATAGTTTTAATTTAAAGGGGTGTGCACACGTAAAGGTAAGTGGCAATATATGGGGTCAAATATTAAACCATAAGACCAAAAGATATATATTGCCAACATTGTTAAATGTTTCAGCCCTCTCAAAGATGTGTGCCAAACTTTACCAACACAAAGATTAGCCTCAAAACACAAATACAGATTCACCAATTGAAATGGAGGTGAAGCCATACAATCAAAAAGAAAAAGAAAACGGGGCGGCACGATAGCACAGTGGTTAGCGCTGCTGCTTCACAGCTCCAGGGACCTGGGTTCGATTCCCGGCTTGGGTCACTGTCTGTGTGGAGTTTGCACATTCTCCTTGTGTCTGCGTGGGTTTCCTCCGGGTGCTCCGGTTTCCTCCCACAGTCTAAAGATGTGCGGGTTAGATGGATTGGCCATGCTAAAATTGCCCCTTAGTGTCCTGAGATGCATAGGTTAGAGGGATTAGCAGGTAAATGTTTAGGGATAAGGGGGTAGGGCCTGGGTGGGATTGTGGTCGGTGCAGACTCGATGGGCCAGCTGGCCCCTTTCTGCACTGTAGGGTTTCTCTGATTCTCTGAAAAGCTCTCCTACCAATCAAAACTGAGGGGACACTGTTCACTTTTAACAAGCCTAGTCCTGCAGACCAGAATATCCACACACTAAGTTTCAAATGCAATCCGAGTTTTGCTGAGATGGTGTGAGAAAGCTACAAGATCCACAAAAAGGATCACCATATTAAATCTGCAGATATATAGCGGGATTTTACAGCCACGCTCGTCCCGAAACCGTAAAATCTCATCCGAGGTCAACGGACCATCCCGTGCTCCGCCCCTCACCCGCTCCGATTCCCATGGCGGGCATGGTGGTAAAATCCTGGCAATAAAGTGAGCATCTGTTTTTACATTTGGTTACTAGACTCCAAAATCCAGGCGTCTCCATCATGAAACGTGGCATGTTGTAAGCTTCTGACTATTTTCCTGCCCTAGGTTTGGCCTGATGTGTACCCTGTAACTATCCCCAGAATGTCCATAGATTTTGTAAACCGTCCAATAGGGCACAAGGGCAGCCACAGCCTCACAGTGTGAGTAGCGTCTCGGCCAGCTGCAACAATAGTGGAATGAGGAGATCAGGTGACACAAATAAATATAGAAACAAGGGCTGGTGGGCAGAAACAGGCAAGATAGCCACAATGTCGTTTTAACCACTTTCAGCAAATGGCCATAGGTATATTGCGTGTACACCCGCTGGAAACATACACCAGTGGCATCAAAAGGCAAAATCAATTTGTTGCTAGTCTTATTAAAGAAACAGATAGTGGGAAACAGCTGGGAGACCAGATTATATAGGGAGGGAATGAATGGTGTCGGGCTATCTTGAGGCTTCCAGGTCAATGGCCTTAGCCCAAAGATAGAAAGAGATGCTGACATCAATTACATACTTCCACATTTTACCATGGACATAGTTTCACACATGTACAAGATGATATATGTAGGGCCATTACATGCCTTGCATGCTATGTGTGGTCGAGTGTTGTATAGAAGTTATGAGAGTGCGCTATATTTTATGCCCACCCCAGTGCAGTGTTGGCAGTCCATTGGCACTATGCAACCGACTCATCAGCTCCTGCTGTAAATTTATCAGCAGTGGAGAAGACATTGGGTATGTCACCCACCCATAGGCCAGGCCAATTGAGATCCTCATGTGGCCAATTTACTTAAGGGCCTCATCCCAGCAGAACTGGGATTTAACTCATGGCAGGAGAAGCCCACCTCAAGTATCCAGCCCTGAAGCTTTCACTATGCGGGCTGGTGTTGGACAAAGCCTTCTTAATGGTCCCCAAACCGCCCTCCCTCCCCAACCCCGGCATGTTTATGCCAGCCCTCCATCCACTTGTTGGGACCCGCCAATATACCCTGCATTGAGCTTTTGCCGCAGTGTCTCCAGGTTGGGAACTGGATGCAATCCCAACAGTGGCCACACTCCCAGTGCTGCTGCTGCGACCAGAGAACTGCCAACCTCTGATTGGCTGGCAGCTGTCTGAGGTGGGACTTCCTCCCAGATGGGGGCAGAAATCTCACTTCAACGTAATTCATGCCCCTCTGAGGGTGAGCCACCGGAGCCAAGGTGAGGCTGCCCCTGACCTTTTCAGCAGCAGGGAGGGACTGAGAACCTTGCCACCTCCAGCTCCTTATTTGTACGAGTTTACAAAGTTGTTACTTGGGTGTACAAGATGCTATATGCATGTTTGTGAGGACATACACGGCACTGTGCATGTGGTAGCATAAGTGTATATGAGGGTAGATTTAGCATTCTGGGAAAGATTAGACTACATAGGGCCTTGCTGTAGATGCAGTCGCAATGATAGCAATGAGGAGGAGACAAGGAGATGGTGAATTTTGCTCTCTCGAAGCCTCCCCTTTGTCTGCCTAGGTTGCCAGATATTCAGCTCTGCTGGTGGAAGATGCTGGAAGATATTCCTAAATTTGTTGAAGCTAAACTGACTGACTCCTGGACCCCAAAATCCTGAACCAAAACAAAAGTTCTTCAAAATCTCGTTCAGTTTTTGATCTGTTAGCAGCAGCTAGCTGACCAATTGAAAGCAGCCGACACTGAAATTATCCATAGTGACCCTTGGGCATGAACAATTCTCCCCCCACCCCGTCCGTGCTCCAATCCCCTCCCCGCCCTCAGGCAAACTGGATGACCCCTTGTGGCCCAAATAAACCCCACCAGACACTGACACTGTGGGTGAGCAACACACCCCACTACTTAGAAACAATGCCCAAGTCTACCCCCAGTCACACAAAAAGGCAGCTTACTACTCCAATCTATCATTCTTATTAGATAATACACTTCAGCTGCCATGTGTATCAAGGCATTCAAGTCAAAGAGTTAAAAGTCTGCCTGAGCGAGATCTCCTTCCAGTGGGTGTCTTCTTTAAGCTGGGAATTGATGGAGAATTAGTCACTTTATGCAGGAAGGAACTGCAAATGTCCCTTGAAATGACCTGCGAGGTATGTTTGCATTGCAGATAACTGACCTTGACACCAACAGGAAGGTCTATCCCATCCTGACATGTTGTGCAGTCAGGCTACAAGAGACTGCACAGGATAAAAGCAAATTACTGCGGATGTTGGAACCTGAAAACAAAAGATAAATGCTGGAACATCTCAGCAGGTCTGGCAGCATCTGTAAGGAGAGGAAAGGCCTGACGTTTCGAGTCAAAGCTTTGACAAAGGGTCATCTGGACTTAAAACGTCAGCTCTTTTCTCTCCTTACAGATGCTGCCAGACCTGCTGAGATTTTCCCTTAAGAGACTGCGCAGTTTGTGAGATCTGTTTGCACCAATTTAATTATGGTGGCGTGGACCATACAAACTTGTCGAAAAGTTTGGCATGTGCAAGCTCCAGTGCCAGAGTTTAATGATTTATGCCCACTGTATCCGAGGCCCTGCTGGTGTAGAAGGTCCATGTCTGTCTGGTGTACGTAATTTTGTGTGCATCTTAGTAATGGTATATAAGTTGGCACGTGCTTGTCTGCATGGGATATTTGCAGTTCATTCCTACATCAAACCAATGCTCTGTTTGTAAGGAGAAAACTTCTGACTTCGAAGAAAAGAGAAACCACACACACAGGTTAGTCCGAAATGGGAACAGAAGGAGGAGGAAGTAAAACTGAGTGGTTCAAGAGGAATGTGAGGTGGGACTGCCCGAAAAGAGGAGGCTGAAGTTAAAGAGCAAATAGTGGCCCCAAGACATAAAATTGATGAGGCTCCTGCCTTTTTTGGACTCTAAAAGCCTGTTGGCCACTGTGTCCCTCTGAAAGGGACATTATTGGGCTGCATCGTTATTCCAGCCTAGATTTACATCCCTAAACTCCAACAGGGAAGGCCGTCTGCCTTACCTTCAACCACTGCCCTACACCTGGCAAATGATGGCAAGCAGATGGAGACTGCAGCCTGCATGATTTCCCTGCCTTCCATTTCTGACCCTATGGACTGACAGAATAGAGGTGGCAGTAGTCATTGAGGTAGTGATGGAAGGCTCAAGGATGCTACTTTTGGGGGTACAGTAAAGTATTGCCTGCCTTTCCCTCTGCTTAGGCCCCTCATATTAAGGCCTCAATTCAGATTTCTGATCTTTGGAGCACATCCTTCACTTTAATAGTGACATTTCTCTCCCCCAGTATCTTACAATCATTACAGTGCAGAAAGAGGCCATTGAGCCCATCCAGCCTGCACCGCCAACATCCCACCCAGACCCTACCCCGTAACTCCACGTATTTACCCTGACACTAAGGGGCAATTTAGTATGGCCCATCAACCCAACCCGCACATCTTCGGATTGTGGGAGGAAACCCACGCTGACACGGGGAGAATGTGCAAACTCCAAACAGACAGTCACCCAAGGCTGGACTTGACTGTGGGTTTCTGGTGCTGAGAGGCAGCAGCGCTAACCACTGTGCCACCATGACTTTAGCTTCAGTTTCCTCTTGGTGCTGGAGATTCTGTTGGGAGTCTCTTCTATACCCTTGACCCAGGAAAATGGACTCAGGATTCAGCAGGGTCCAGTCAGCAGACAGAAGCATGGCTCTGTCCTGTTGGAGGGAGGGAAATTCAGGCCAGTTTCATCACGGCAGTATGAAAAAGCCAATTCACAACAGTGCAAGACCATTTTCTATCTGGCACTCCAAACATAATTCCAATGCGGTGACACAATTGCACAGCAGAAATGTGCACAAACATGCTATCAGCTCAATAGAGACAATCAAAAAGTCATTGCTAGGAAACAAAATAATATTTACGTTTGTGGTTACATGGTGTTGCTTCATGTGCACTTTTAGTACAATTCTAGATGGAGGACAAATGTGGTGCACAAATTGCCAGGGGGGCAATGCTAGGGCAGTGCCGGGAGAAGTGCTGGTTTACTGTGGGAGATGAGTGTTCAGTATGGAGGGAGGGGGGGGCTTGTGTTGCGTGGGTGGGTGTTCTATGCGGGCGTGGAGTGTTCCATGGAGATGTGTTCTATTTTTAATTGTTTGTATCAGAGGCGCCCTTTCTCTTTTAAAAACTAGGCTGCTGGCAGGGCGGGACTTAAATGAGCCCTACCCACCACCGTGATGTCGTGAGACCCACCCACCATTACTGTTACAATTACTGAACCACAAGACCCCTCTCCAGTTCAGTGAAGTGATGGGGGAACATCGGCACATTGTCACATTCCTTTGCACTGCACAGGTGTCAGGCAGTGATCATCTCCAACAATGCTTGGGAACACCATCACCTGCAAGTTCCCCTCCAAACCGCACAGATCATCCTGACTTGGAAATATGTCACCGTTCGTTCACTGACACCAGACCAATATTCTGGAACCCAATCCCTAATAGCACTCTATGTGTACCTAGCTGCATCTATTTTTGATCATTAAGAGAATCAAGGGTTATGGGGAAAGGGCAGAAACATGAAGGATCAGCCATGATCCTATTGAATGGCGGACCTGGCTCGAGGGGCCAAACGGCCAACTCCTGTTCCTATTTCTTATGATCTTACGTGGAAGGCAACTATCCAAGAAGGTGGCTCACCACCACTTTCTCAAGAGCAATTAGGGATGGGCAATAAATGCTGGTCCAGCCAATGATGCCCAGGTCCCAAGAACAAGTTGGGAAAAAAGAACAGCTTTGTATCAATTTCAATTACAGTGAATATTCCAAATTAATTCTCTTGAATATGTGTGTCCATCTTTGATGGGACATCAGCTCACACAATTCTTCACAGAACAATTGCCCAGTGTGTGGCCCTTCTGCTTTTCCGGCTTTCTAAATGCGATCATGGACGAATTGAGAGAGGAGGCTGCTGACCTACATTCTTGATTAGACAACTGATTATAAATCAACCATGATCTAATTGAATGGTAGAACATTCTTGAAGGGCTGAATGGCCAACTGTTCCTATAATTGAGCAAAGTCTAGACTAACGAGTTCACATCGCCCTTTGTCACTGGGGGAATTGAAATTCAATTAATAAACCCGGAATAAAAAATGACCATGAAACTATAGGACCATTGTAAAAACCCATCTGATTCAGTAATGTTCTTCAGCAGAGGAAATATGCTGTTCTTAACTGGTCTGATTAATTTGGGACTAAAGAACCGCAATGTGGTTGACTCTTAACTGTCCTCTGGAATGGTTTACCAAGCCACTCAACTTAATCAAAGTGATAAAGAAAATAATAAGAATAAAATTGGACTGACAGCCCCAGATGGGTCCAGGCACAAAAAACAACAAAGGCACATCCTGCCCAATGGACCCCTGCAAAGACCTCATCAATAACAACGGTGGACTTGGGCCAAAATTGAGAAAGTGCCACAGACCGGCCAAGCCAGAGCCTGACATAACTCACCAAATCAAACCTCACATACTCAGCAGAGGTGCACAATGTTCACTTCCATTTGCAACTCCTTGGATGCTGAAGCAGCCTGTACCTACATGCAGCAAGATCTGGACAATATCCAGGTTGAGCCAACAAGTGGTAAGTAATATTCATGCCTCACAAGTGCCAGGTAATGGCCATTTCCAACAAGAGAGGATCTAACAATCTCCCCTTGACATTCAATGGCGTTATCATCATTGGATTCCCCACTATCAACATCCTGGGAGTTACCATTGACCAGAAACTGAACTTGACTAGCCATACAATTACAGTGGCTACAGGTGAGAGGCTGGGAACTTGGGTAACTCAGCTCCTGGCTCCTCAAAACCTGTCCACAATCTACAAGGCACAAATCAGTGTTGCGATGGAATACTTCCTACTTACCTGGATGAGTGCGGCTCCAACAACATTTAGGAAGCCCAACATCATACCATAAAGCAGCCCACTTAATTTGCATCCTATCCACTGCTTTAAACATTCCCTTTATGCACCACTGATGCAGTACCATCAGCAAGATGCACTGCAGCTCATCAAGACCCCATTAACACCTTCCAAACGTGCTGCGTCCACCACCTAGAAGGACAAAGGTAGCAGGCACGTGGGAACACCAGCACATGCAATTCCCCAAAGCCACACAACATCTTGCCTTGGAACCATATCATTGTTCCCTTGCTGTCGTCGGGTCAAAATACCAGAAATCCCTCCCTAACAGCACTGTGGTATACCTGCACCACATGGAATATAGGGCTTCAAGAAGGCAGCTCACCACCACCTTCTAAAGGGCAATTACAGGTGGGCAATGAATGTTGGCCTAGTCAGAGAAGCTTAGATCACAAAAAGAAATAAAAAGAAACCCAGCTAGCTGAGTGTCTGCTGGAGAGTTGTTAATACTAAATGGACCCATCATTCGATTACCAGTGAGTGATATTCTCTGCAAGCAAGATTGCACATCAATGGTCACAAGCCACTACTTGCAGCACAATCGCCCTCTTGAATAAGGGTGTCTTGTTTCTTACGACTACATTTAATTTTATCTCAGCTGAAGAAAGTCACATTATTCAGCTATCATCCGTGCACACAATTATGAGGAAGGGTGTAGCACCAAGTTTATCAATATCAAAACAGTTTCCATTTCGAACTGCACTCTGTTTCTTAGTCACAACCTACTTCATTATTAACAGGAAAACAGATTGCTATGAACATCGCAGAGTTACCAAGACAGCGGTTGAGGCCAATAGATGGATGTAAGAACCAGACAATGAAATGAATAGAAGGGTATATCAATAAGATGAGATGAAGTAAATAGAGTCTTGAATAAATAATCTAAAACAAAAATTATCGGAGCATTCACGTAAGAGATAAGAGTACAAAAGCAAAATACTGCAGATGCTGGAAATCTGAAATAAAAACAGGAATGCTAGAAATAGCAACAGGGCAGGTAGCATCTGACCTGATGAAGGGTCATCGACCAGAAGCAATACTCTGGTTCTCTCCATAGGTTCTTCCTGACCTCCTGAGCATTTCCAGCATTTTCCATTCTTATTTAAGGAGATGTTCAGACAGGTGACTAAAGGCTAGTTTATTTAAAAAAAAGATGGAGAGAGCAGTAGAATAGCAGACAGGTTTAGGGAGGAAATTCTAGAGCTTAGCCCCTCAGCAATTGAAGGCATGGCTGCCAATGGTGGAGCAAAGAAAATCAGGGATTTGCAAATAGATAGAATTGGAAGAACACAGAGATCTTGGAGGACACAGGTGGAGGAGATTAGAGATGGGAGCTGAAATTGGGGTCTGCATCACCCATTCTCTGGGCCCAATGAGGCCTCCATGTTACATGTGTGTATCACAGGAAAGAGGTCCACTGGATATCACATTTACAAAGGGTTATGCATGTGTACCTAACCTGTAGAGCAGCCAGATCACGTCCTCAGTTAGTATGTAATATTGATTTAAAGGCTACACGTCCAGTTTGAAATTCTATGGCCTTGATTAATTCCACACAGCTGAACACAGTTCAACGGTATGAAAGACACCACACCAGGACTATTTAAAGGGATCATCAATTACTTACTTACATGTTTGTTACCAAATTTCAGCTATTGCCACAATCCTCAGAAATTTGGGCATATTTGCGCATTTGTTTAACGTTTCAATAAGTGACAAAAAGTGGTCTGGTTGCCACTGAAGTACTTTTTAGTGACTTCAAAGAATATGTACAAACCAGTTGCTTCTAAAAATAAGTGCTGAGTAAGACTTTCTCTTGGTATTGAACATGATTGGACAGGATGAGCATAGACCACACAGAGCAAGACAAGCAGTTAGAAGAGGGAGGAGGAGGAGCAATAGAAGGGTTCTCAAGAATGCTCCTTCCCAAAATGACCAGCACTATCTCTCCCATAGGGGTTAATTTCTTCTGTCTGCAGGGTACATCATCTTGTCCTGCAAGCAAGAGGGAGGTAGGTGAGTGAGTATTGTTCAATATGTTTGAGCGATGTGGCTGCCAGTGGTAACAAGCTTTGAAATGTGAATGCAAGGCTTGCAACAGTGCTGAATGTGCAAGGGTGAAATATAACATATGAGTGTTAGTTGCGAGTCCTGATTGTTAGTAGTTGTTGTGTGGGGGGGCGGGGGGGAGGGGGGGTGGGGGGGTGGGTGTGCAGTGGATGAGGCTAGTGGTGCAGTTGGTAGGATAAGCCATTTAAAATACAATCCCAGCCTTGATAACTCGTGTGAGATCATTACATTTATTGCACTGAACGTGTCAGATCCTTCTTGCAGATAAAGGAATTCTCTCTTTACCATCTCTCCCTCCAATGGTCAAGCATTGTCGGTTCTTCCAAAGCACATCTCAGATTCTGAAACATCTCAGCCACAGCAGCAGCCACAAAGTACCTCCTCTCCAAAAGATGCAGGTGGGATTTAAGTAGTGCGGGGCACTATATGACATCGGACCTCCAAACAACAGTGCAGGAAGCACTGAATGCACCAAAAAAAGCATGGAAGTGAACAGGCAGCATGATTTTGGCATCCTATCTGCAGTACTATCAATGGGCATGGGTTCACTGCTGATCACCATCTGACTGCCCATATTCAGAAATGATCCAATTTAACCTCCAGGGTGGAGCAAGGCCATGACGGATGAGAGTACAAAGAGGTGAATTGTAAATTCAGGAGTGGCCTTTCCTGACAGCAAAGCAAGTCAGTGAGCTCAGGGGTGATGAGTGAACTGTACTTTATGCAAGTTAGGATATGGGGTAGCAGAATTTAGGATGGAGCTCAAGCTTATGGAGAATGCAAGGGGCAGGGCAGCCAAGAGTGTATTCTTTGACCCTGTGCTTTTCTCTCCCTGCAGATGCTGTGGCCTGTCGAACGCTCCCAGCATTTTATATTTAAACAGTTGCATATCTTTGGAGTGGGCCTGACAGGGAAGGAGTAAGTATCATTATCAGCTGCCTAATCTGTACTGCAGTATTGACCATAGTGTAAGGGTCACCTTTAGGTGCTCCATGGTCTGGGAGTCCACGAGGACGACATACTAAATACCTTGGCCAGAAATAATTTCATCAACAATTTAAGTTTTTCAGAGCCAGTTAGTTACAAGGAAATGCTGCATTTTTATTTGAAAACAAATGTTAATGTAGAATTTATTACAAGAAAACACTTGTTCCAAACTTTGTACTATAAATCTAGAATTCTTGCTCCAGCTCTACTCATTTTCCTGCAAATGCTAAATACATCTCTAACTCTTTATTGCTACCTAATTGATTTTCATTTAGCACCCCTCTTCCTCCATTTTTAAGTAAGTCCCCTACAGTACAGGAGGCCGCCATTCGGCCCATCAAGCCTGCATCGATAACAGTTGTACCCTATCCCCGTAACCACACATATTTACCCTGCTAATCCCCCTGACACTAAGGGTCAATTTAGCGTGGCCAATCCACCTAGCCCACACATCATTGGACTGTGGGAGGAAACCGGAGCACCCGGAGGAAACCCACGCAGACACGGGGAAAATGTGCAAACTCCACACAGACAGTGAGCCAAGCCAGAAATCGAACCTGGGTCCCTGGCGCTGTGAGGCAGCAATGCTAACCACTGTGCCACCATGCCGCCACCTGCTTCCTCCCTCCTTGTCAGCTAGCTTAGTTTCCTCGTTTGATGAAGTTGCCTCTTCCTGCCATCGTCATTTGCTAACTGGTTTCTAACCCCCCCACCAATTCCATGTGCTTCTTGCCAGTATCTGTTTGATTGAACTAATTGGCTCCATTTAGAGCCCTCTGTTTATCTGTATTCATCGAGGCTCAGTTTGCCAACTGACCTCTTTAACCTACATACAAACAGGAAACTTCACAACCAATGTTGGATCCAGGTTAAATCTCTTAAAAATGTCAGTACCCATCGCTAAAACAGAGAATGGTGATTGTTACTTTAAAACATTACAGCATTATTTCCTTAGTATAAATGAAAATCACTTATTGGAAATACTATCTATTGATGCACCTTGTGGTGTGCGACTTGCTCGCTATCAAAAAAAGCTCGTGAAATAATGTGGCCAGTATGTTCCTATTGTACACAACTCTCAAAAGTACAGCAGGGGGTCTAGACACTTGGGCAGAGAGATAACAGCCAGACAGATCCGTGAACATTTAAGACAACACTTGTCATAGACTCTCTGCTCGTTGGTAACTGAAATTGGAGAAGTGTAACGAGATGCATTCATTTGACCAACAGCTCGCCCCGCTTCCTCAATTGAAAAGAAAGTTCCCGGGATGAAGGAATCTGAGGCTTACCTTCTTTCTAGATTTACAGCAGCACAACTTGCTGCTGCCACTGCCCATTCTCCAGAGTTCCTGCCAGATATCTGCCTGTGAAAAGCCTGCTGTCTGTAACACTGGCGGTGAAACATTAAACCTTCAGCACTTAGTAACCCAATTGGTTTGAACTGAGCCCGGGTCTGCTGTTTGAACTTGTGGTTAGCAGTTAGAGTTACCGTACTCCCCATAGTGAACACGCCTTCAGAAAGCTATCAAACTACTGAAGTCCCATCTCTCCAGCCTTTAACAGCATTAAGCAAAACAAAATGAGAGACATGGAAGTGAAATGTTATTTTCATCCTTTTTGGGGGCAGAAATCTTTTTGAATAAATGTTAAAAGTGTGGTTTATTTATTATGACACGCCCAATTACAGGAAATGATTGTGGGAGGTGCCCCTCAGACCTCAGGAGGCATCTGTTGCTGAAGATTAAGTCTAATGAATAACACTAAGGGGACTGTGCTTCACTTTTGCTGTTCAGAGTGCGTGGCCAATACCAATTCATACGGATCCAAGGGCTTAGCAAGGATTAGGAATTTATGGGTTAATATCAGATCAACAATGATGTAACACTGAGAATAATGTAAACTGTCCTCTCTCTGACAAAAGTACATAATCTGACAGTGGCCATGGAAAGGTTAAAGATCAAATGATCTGGAGTAAGATTTAGCAGAGAATCCAAGCAGGGAAAGGTTGCTGCTGATTGGTTAAGAGAGTAGGGAGAATGGTAGAAAGGTTTCAGGTCAGTGAAAGCTGTTGGAATTGGACTCCAGTGAAGGTGCATGGGGCAGTGGCCGATGAGGGGGTTAGTAGAGGGAGTGATGGTGAGGCATTGAGTGGCAAGGAGATCAAATGAGGATAGTGAGAAGAAAACAGCAACTTGTAATGAGATCTCTGGGAACAACTACCACAGCAAGAACAAAGGGAGCGACTCTGAAAGGGAAGTTACAGGTGCAAGAAATTCACAGGCAGTGAGAGCAGAAGAGAGACTTCCTGTGGTAGGAAGTCAGTATCTGGGTTGGGTTGCTAAACAGGTAGTTGCCAGCAGCAACATCTTAGAAAGTGAAGGAATTTAAAAACAAGTTCAAAAATAACTAAAGAAAGTTGAGAGCAGCACGTGGAGCAGTGGTGAGAGCTGCTGCCTCACAGCTCCAGGAACCCAGTTTCAATTCCGGCCGAGGGCATCAGTCTGTGTGAGGTTGCACGTTCTCCCCATGCCTGCGTGGTGTTATGTCAGGTGCTCTGGTTCCTGCCACAATTCAAAAATGTGTAGGTTAGGTAGATTGACCATGCTTAATTCCCCCATAGTTTGGCTGTGTGAGTGTGGGCCCTGTGATAGACTGGTGTTCTGTCCTAAGTGTATTCTGTCTCACACCCATTGTCTGCCAGGGTAAGCTCCTGAAATAACTCTTCAGAGGTTGGTACCCCTTCGCCAGATTCCCTTTATTTACAAATTCTATTTAATTCATTGAGTGCTTCTGGTCCAGCATTAGAATCCAGAGTGCCAGAAGACCTGACACTCCCAGTTTTATATACACATGAGACTCCCTGATTGGGAAGGCAATTATGACCTCAATCAGGGAGCTCATATTCCAAGGGGCCAACCCAGTGCCTCACTGAAGTCATTACAGCTTCGACTCCCCACCACCCTGAATTGGAATAAGTGGTTAAGTGAAAGCGAAGTAAATAAAGTTGAAACCATGTAAAATATGAGCTATTAGTAAGGAAAGGGATCCAAGCATTCACCTACTCAGGCCACTAGAGTGGCAGGTGACTATAAGCAATGATTCCATGGTATCGTTGGATTTCTGGAGTGGGGGTAATAAACTCATTCTAAATGAAAATGCACAGGCACATTTCTTCCCTGCATTACAAAAGATGCCATTATTTCAATAAGCAGTGAGTTAAAAGTGTCGAATATGAACTCCAGCATGTGACTGCAATTTTGCATTTCTGTGATCCACAGATGATTGGTTTTATGAAAGCTCTTTTGACTGAAGAGACTCCGTGAATAAACCACTTCTTTGGGAGGCAATAGCTTCATCTGAGGAAGTGCAAGAATAAAAAGGCACATTCAGCAAAGTGAAAAACATTCTGAAGAAAAGTTCCATGATTTTGATCACTCGGATGATGACCTCCTTCATCCGCCTCAATAGTCGTACAAAATATTTATACGGCGCGATCTTACCGGCCATTCACGCCATGCTCCCGCTGCAGTGAGGTCAGAGAATTTGGTGCCCAGCCAAATCTCCATCCATTGCAGCGGGATGGGAAAATCCCTCAGCCTTAAATGGTGATAACATTCCAGCCATAGCGTTTATAGTACTCAGGAGGAGACACTGGCGTAGTGGTATTGTCTTTGGACTAGCAATCCAGAGACCCATGTTAAAATCCCACCACAGCAGATGGTGAAATTTGAATTCAACAGAAACCTGGAATTAAAAGTCTAATGATGACCATGAAACCATTGTTGATTGTTGTTAAAAAGCCTTCACTAATGTTCTCTAGGGAAGGAAATCTGCCATCCTTGTCCAGTCTGGCCTACATGTGACTCCAGATCCTCCAGACTCCGGGGGCGGAATTCTTCGGCCACACTCACCTCAAAACCGGAGAATCCCGCCCGAGCTCAACGGACCTTTGCATTGTCCGCGCTCCCCCCCACCCCCCCCACCCCCATGCCACCCCCCCCCCCACCCCCCCGCCCCGCCTGCTACAATTCCCGTGATGGGTGGGATGGGAGAATTCCAGCCCAGATCTTAAATGCTCTCAGGGAAATAGATGTGGGCAATAAATGCTGGCCCAGCCAGCGACACCCACATTTCATTAATGAATAAAGTACTCTATAATGTTATCTCCTCAAAAACCATACAGATATCGTGAAGGAGAAAATATTTTTATAGTGTGGAATCTAGGTTCACAGTGTAGAACTTTAGGCAAATCAGGAGGTGATGTTGAAGTGTTACCAAACTTGGTTTTAAAGAGGAAAGTTTGCGAGCAATTGAAGTTCTGCACTTTGGAACAATGACCAATAAGTTTTGCTTTCGATACAATAAGGATTTTGGGATAAAGAAAAGCATTCCCAAAATTTTCAGCTACTCCATTTTCAGATATCCCTATGCTTCATCATGACATCAGTATCACCGCCTTCTCAAGGGCATTTTGGGATGGACAATAAATGTTGGCCTAGCCAGCGAAACCAAATTGCCCTGGAATGAGTTAAAAAAAAGAGTGGGTTGTCTTTTTTTTATTCATTCGTGGGACATGGGCGTCGCTAACTGGCCAGCATTTATTACCCATCCCTAGTTGCCCTTGCAGTTGAGAGTCAACCACATTGCTGTGGCTCTGGATTCACATGTAGGCCAGACCAGGTAAGAATGGCAGATTTCCTTCCCTAAAGGACATTAGTGAACCAGATGTGTTTTTTCGACAATCAACAATGGTTTCATGGTCATCAGTAGATTCTTAATTCCAGATCTTTACTGAATTCAAATTCCACCATCTGCAATGACGGGATTCGAACCCCGATCCCCAGAACATCAGCTGAATTTCTGGACTAATAGTGTAGCAATAATACCACTAGGCCATCGCTGGTGATTCCACAGTATTCTGCTCTAATCCCAATTTCTCCAGTCATGAAACACCCCATGTCAGCTCGCCAACATCCCTACTTGTGATGCAAAGCAATAGACATCATTTGAACCATATAAGTACCAGGCAATGACTATATCCAACAAGAAAAGACCCAACCACCTTCCTCTGGCCTTCAACAACAACACTTTTGCTGTGTAGCTGCCATCAACATCTTTGCGAAAGAGAGGTGGTGGCATGGAGACTGAATGGGATTATTGTTGACTGGAAGGGTTAGCCAGCTATGTCAACAACAAATCTAAGTGATCAGGGAAGAGACATAAGTGACTCACCTCCTGATCCCTCAAAGTCTTTCCATCATCTCCGAAAATCAGATTAGGGTTACAAATGAGACAAGTAGAGAGAGCACTCAGTGGAATGCGTTACCTCTGCCATGTTGTGTTAATGATGTGGAGATGACAGCGTTGGACTCAGGTGGGAACAGTAAGAAGTCTCACAACACCAGGTTAAAGTCCAGCAGGTGCCACTCATCTGATGAAGGAGTAGTGCTCCGAAAGCTCGTGATACCAAATAAACCTGTTGGAGTTGAACTAGTGTTGTGAGACTTCTAACTTTGTTGTGTGAACTCAATGTTATCACAATTATGTAGCTCTTCCTTGATCTTTTATCTGCCTGGTTGATGCTCTGTAACTATAAATCTGAAAAAAAAATTCTTTTATTAAAAGCTTCCAATTCAATGAGAAGCTTTCACCAATCCATACCCAACAACCTGCTTTGAAAACTCTGCTCATCTTTTGACAAGAAGTTGTGACAAATGGACGGCACGGTGGCACAGTGGTTCTGCCTCACAGCACCGGGTTCAATTCCAGCCTCAGGTCACTGTCCGTGTCGAGTTTGCACATTCTCCCCATGGATTAAGGAGAATCCTAAGGCATTCTATTCATACGTTAGGAACAAAAGAGTTGTCAGGGAGAAAATTGGACCTCTCAGGGACAAAGGAGGGGAATTATGCTTAGAACCCAAGGGAATAGGGGAGATCCTAAATGAATACTTTGCATCGGTATTCACGAAGGAGAGGGGCGTGTTAACCGGGAGTGGCTCGGAGGGAGGTGTTGACCCGTTAGAGAAAATCTCCATTACAAGAGAGGAAGTGTTAGGTTTTTTAGGGAACATTAAAACTGACAAAGCCCCAGGGCCTGATGGCATCTATCCTAGACTGCTCAGGGAGACGAGAGATGAAATTGCTGGGCCTCTGACGGAAATCTTTGTCGCTTCTTTGGACACGGGTGAGGTCCCTGAGGATTGGAGGATAGCGAATGTGGTCCCGTTGTTTAAGAAGGGTAGCAGGGATAACCCAGGAAATTATAGGCCGGTGAGCTTGACGTCCGTGGTAGGGAAGTTGTTGGAGAGGATTCTTAGAGACAGGATGTATGTGCATTTAGAACGAAACAATCTCATTAGTGACAGACAGCATGGTTTTGTAAGAGGGAGGTCGTGCCTTACAAATTTGGTGGAGTTTTTTGAGGAAGTGACAAAAACGGTTGATGAAGGAAGGGCCGTGGATGTCGTCTATATGGATTTCAGTAAGGCATTTGACAAAGTCCCACATGGCAGGTTGGTTAAGAAGGTTAAGGCTCATGGGATACAAGAAGAAGTGGCTAGATGGGTGGAGAACTGGCTTGGCCATAGGAGACAGAGGGTAGTGGTCGAAGGGTCTTTTTCCGGCTGGAGGTCTGTGACCAGTGGTGTTCCGCAGGGCTCTGTACTGGGACCTCTGCTATTTGTGATATATATAAATGATTTGGAAGAAGGTGTAACTGGTGTAATCAGCAAGTTTGCGGATGACACGAAGATGGCTGGAATTGCGGATAGCGAAGAGCATTGTCGGGCAATACAGCAGGATATAAATAGGCTGGAAAATTGGGCGGAGAGGTGGCAGATGGAGTTTAATCCGGATAAATGCGAAGTGATGCATTTTGGAAGAAATAATGTAGGGAGGAGTTATACAATAAATGGCAGAGTCATCAGGAGTATAGAAACACAGAGGGACCTAGGTGTGCAAGTCCACAAATCCTTGAAGGTGGCAACACAGGTGGAGAAGGTGGTGAAGAAGGCATATGGTATGCTTGCCTTTATAGGATGGGGTATAGAGTATAAAAGCTGGAGTCTGATGATGCAGCTGTATAGAAGGCTGGTTAGGCCACATTTGGAGTACTGCGTCCAGTTCTGGTCGCCACACTACCAGAAGGACGTGGAGGCATTGGAGAGAGTGCAGAGGAGGTTTACCAGGATGTTGCCTGGTATGGAGGGTCTTAGCTATGAGGAGAGATTGGGTAGACTGGGGTTGTTCTCCTTGGAAAGACGGAGAATGAGGGGAGATCTAATAGAGGTATACAAGATTATGAAGGGTATAGATAGGGTGAACAGTGGGAAGCTTTTTCCCAGGTCGGAGGTGACGATCACGAGGGGTCACGGGCTCAAGCTGAGAGGGGCGAAGTATAACTCAGACATCAGAGGGACGTTTTTTACACAGAGGGTGGTGGGGGCCTGGAATGCGCTGCCAAGTAGGGTGGTGGAGGCAGGCACGCTGACATCGTTTAAGACTTACCTGGATAGTCACATGAGCAGCCTGGGAATGGAGGGATACAAACGATTGGTCTAGTTGGACCAAGGAGCGGCACAGGCTTGGAGGGCTGAAGGGCCTGTTTCCTGTGCTGTACTGTTCTTTGTTCTTTGTTTCTTTGTATGCATGAGTTTCCTCCGGGTGCTCCGGTTTCCTCCCATATTCCAAAGATGTGTGGGTTAGGTTGATTGGCCATGCTAAATTGCCCTTCCGTGTCGGGGGGATTAGCAGGATAAATTTGTGGGGCTACGGGAATAGGGCCTGGGTGGGACTGTGGTCAGCGCAGACTTGGTGGGCTGAATGGCCTCCTTCTGCACTGTAGGGATTCTAGGAGAATCACAGCAGCTGAGATAATGCACAACATTCTAAAAAAAAAACAATAACATTCTAAATAAAACAACCCACAACATTCTAAGAAAAAAATCAATTAGCCCTTTCTCCCAATGTTAATGGATCCTTAATAATTTCCAGAATCCCAACATAGATTTGCACCTTGGCCAAAGCCGAAAGGTGAAAAATTTAGACCAAGATATATCTTCTGTGATCTTTGCCCCTTTAACCCACTGCATACAGTGCGAAAGATGGAGCATGTATCAGCTCTGCCAATCCATCATGTGCAGTTGGGTTGTGCTGAATATTTCAATATCTTTCCCTGTTATAGGTGGAGGAACACCACACTGATTGACTATGTATTTCATATTTTAGGTCTTACATTGTTTGTTGCCAAAAATAAATTTGAATAGAAACCAAAGCAATTAGCAGATAATGGATGAAAATTCTGGGTTTTTTTCTTAATTCATTTCCAGGTGATAAAAGTAACAAAGTTTTAGAATTATATTACCTTTCTATGATTCTCATGGGACTGAATTTCGTGGAGCAGGGAGGTGTATTTCTCACCATAAAAAAACTATCCTTCCGATGGGCTGAGATTGGGGCTTCCAAGCCTCAGTGGGAGGAAGTCACACCCTCCAGAACTGTCAGCCAATCAAATTGGTCAGCAGCTCCAGCAGTCCCACCATTGCCAAAGCTAATCAGTGGGCACTGCTGGGACTACACGCGTCTCCACAAAGAAGAGAAGATGGATGCCAGCACCAGGTATATCAGGCCTTTTTGAAGGGGGAGGGGATTGGGAAACTGAGGGAAGCTGTGAGGAGTGTGAAGGAGGCGTGCTTTGTAGAGGGGTGGGGGGTGGGAGGGTAAATCTTGTGGGAGGGGTGTGGGTCTTCATGCACAATGGTCAATGCCGAATCATGTGCTCCCTCCACATCCCGCCTCTGCGAAAACCTTTTTTCCAAAGTAGGCTCCTCACTCCCACCTACACTTCAAGCATTTTCTGGTGTGAGCAATGTGAAATATTGGTCAGTTGGCTTGGTAACAAGCTCAATTACCCATTAATAATATGTTTAAAAAGGATGGGCAGCCTGCTGATTTCAGCACTTGCCCACCCACTGTGATATGGAGACCAGGTTGGGAGTGGGTGAGAAGGCGGTGGGCTTGCCACCCCTCTTAGTTTACATGCCATCCTTCCCCCTACCCTCCGTCCAACTGAAAACACAGCAGGTGGGCAGCATAGGGAGGGGCAAAAAAATCCAGACCCCAGTGCGTATTAACTCCACTGGGTATTCAACACCACCAAATAAAAAGCAGAAGAATATTCTGTGCCTGCCTAGGTTATTTGCCTTTCCTTTCTGTGCTATCCAAGCTGACATAATGGAAGATAATATTAATCAAAACTGCCTAACCTTGAATGATTTCCTGCTGCAACAGATGAGAGGCAAAAGGAACTTGCAGATCTCAGTAACTCCAACAAAACAAAGTTCCTCGCCAAACAACACTTGATGTCATTGGTTCAGATGCCAGACAGTTTTTGTCACTGTTCTCCCTTCTTCATTCAGAAAACAATTTCTTCTCTTTATTAAAAACATACTAATTAGCTGACATGCGGCATGATTTTAAATCTTAATGCCCCAGCCTGAATTAAAACAATATGAGCAGAGAAAGCACAACAGTATTTTATGATCTGACTCAAGGCAGAGTCTTCTGTCTGCCACAGCCAAAAGTTTCCATAAAAACATCAGCTGATCGATGTGGATGACATCTGTACTTTCCAAAGAGGATCCATCTGGAGGAGAGAGCACAATCTTTATTTCCCGTTTTCCGTGCCTGTGTGTTGAGCTTATCAGAGTCTGCCGCCAACAGACACACAGAGAATTCTGCCCTACAGCTCCAACTCATGGAGTATCTCACATCAACACAGTCCGCAAACCCTCCCCTGAAATCACTGGGAAGGCAATTAGTAAATAAGCATATGTCTTAGTAACAGCAGTAACAAGGATTTAGCAAGGCATGTGAGGATGCGATCTGCCCAGCAACTGGTAAAAATCTGCCTGGCGACAGAAGTAGCCCGCATTCAAAAGGCAGGAGGATATGTGACTTTCCCAGTAATGAGGTGAGCAGGCACCTAGAGAGAACCAGGTGTAAATCACCCGGTTAGTAAGGATCAGTTTACCTAGATGACTGAGAGACCAATGAAGCGATATGCATGCTAATTTCTAGAGTCAAGGAATTTGAGAGATGCAGGCAGCCAATACACAGAATGAAGAATCAAGGAGGAAAAAATGTATGATTGCCAGCACCCTCAGAAGCGGGGGTAGAGGGGGGGGGGGGCAGTTTGTATTATTTTTTTTTATTCGTTTGTGGGACATGGGCATCACTGGCTGGCCAGCATTTATTGCCCATCCCTAGTTGCCCTTGAACTGATTGGCCTACTAGGCCATTTCAGAGGGCAGTTGAGAGTCAGCCACATTGCTGTGGCTCTGGAGTCACGTGCAGGCCAGACCGGGTAAGGACGGCATATTTCCTTCCCTAAAGGACATTAGTGAACCAGATGGGTTTTTCCCGATAATCGACGATGGTTTCATGGTAATCAGTAGATTCGTAATTCCAGATTTTTAAATAATTGAATTCAACTTCCACCATCTGCCGTGGTGGGATTTGAACCCAGGTGCCTGGAACTTTATCTGAATTTCTAGATTAATAGTCTAGCAATAGTACCAGTAGGCCATCACCTCCCCTAGCAACTAAGAGGCCAATTCACATCTAACCAGTGTTTCAAGTTGGGACACCCTTGCAGGTAACATCAGCACGGTTAGTGACACATGAGATTATAATTTGATAACATGCTCTGTTCAAATGGGACTGGTCTCCTCAGTATGTTCAAAATTCTGAGGTGTCCGGACAAAGTAGATAAGGAGAAACTGTTCCCATTGGTGGAAGGATCAAGAAGCAGGTGTTAATGATTTAAGATGAATGGCAAAAGAGTTAAAGCAGCAGTGTGAGGAAAAGGTTTTTCATGCAGCGTATGTCCAGCATCTGGAAAGCACTGTTTGAGATTTGATGGAAGTAACTCCAGTTGGGGCTTTCAAAAGCGAATTGGATAATTTTCTGAAGATAAAAGAATTGTACGGCTATGGGAAAATGGTAGGGGTGTGGGGCTAGCTGAGTTGTTCTTGCAGAGAGATAGAACAAACACAATGGACCAAATGGCCTACTTCTGCACTGCAACCATTCTATGATTCTAAGCATGCTCTTCATTAGATTGCACTCTTTGCACACATATTGATCCATGTAAGATTGGTATCCCTGCTTCACATCATTGCCTGGTGCTCTGCACCCTTTGTAAAAACAAACCATTTATCACTCATTCTCAACTAACAACCTGTATCTTTAATTTGAGGATCACCACCTTCAGTGAATTGAGAATGCTCATGATGTTTAAAGTTTATTTATTAGTGTCACAAGTAGGCTTACATTAACACTGCAGTGACGTTACTGTGAAAATCCTCTAGTCGCCACACTCCAGTGCCTGTTCAGGTACACGGAGGGAGAATTTAGCATGGCCAATGCACCTAACCAGCTCGTCTTTCGGACTGTGGGAGGAAACCGGAGCACCCGGAGGAAACACATGTAGACACTGGGAGAACGAGAACGTGCTGATTCTGCAGAGACAGTGACCCAAGCTGGGAATTGAGCCCAGGTCCCTGGTGCTGTGAGGCAGCAGTGCTAACCACTGTGCCACCCACAGTAATGATGGTAAAGATGGTGCTGACTGTCCAGATGTACATGTTACTTGTACAGACTCCATTGACATGACGTTTTACAGTGCCTTGCAACCCTGGGACTATTAGGATCAGTAACTTTGGATGGCACGGTGGCACAGTGGTTCAGGGACCCAGGTTCAATTCCAGCCTAGGGTCTCTGTCTGTGCGGAGTCTGCATGTTCTTCCCGTGTCTGTGTGGGTTTCCTCCGGGTGCTCCGGTTTCCTCCCACAGTCCAAAGGTGTGTGGGTTAGGTTGATTGGCCATGCTAAATTGACCCTAGTTTCAGGGGGATTAGCAGGGCAAATGAGGGCTACAGAATAGGATGGGAATGTGGTTAGTACAGACCCGATGGGCTGAATGGCCTCCTTCTGTACAGTCAGGATTCTATGATTCTATGAACTTAAATCTCTGTGAAGAAAAGACATGAAGATTTGTGCGCTATAAAAGCCCAAACTGTTTACTATTCACTATTTGCATTAATGATCTGAAGGAAGGAACAGAATGTAAGGTTTCCAGATTTGCCGATGATACAAAAATAGGTGGAAGGGCATGTTGTGATGAGGATATTGTGTAACAGGATATAGATAGATTGGGTGACCTCCGTCCTAAATGGTGTATCCTGGATCCTCAGACTGTGGCCCCTGATTCTGGACTCCCCCACCATCGGGAACATCCTCCCTGCCTCTACCCTGTCTAGTCCTGTTAGCATTTTATCAGTCTCTATGAGATCCCTCCTCATTCGTCTGAACTCCAGCGAAAACAATCCTAACCTAGGTGAGGCCTCACCTAGCATATTATGTACAGTTTTGGTCCCCTTACCTAAAAAAGTAACATTGGAGGCAATCCAAAGGAGATTCACCAGGCTAATTCCTGGGTTGAGTGGGTTGTCCTATCAAGAGAGATTAAATTGTCTGGGTCTGTATTCCTTGGCATTTAGAAGAATGAGGGGTGATCTTATTCAAACACATAAGATCCTGAGGGGGATTGACAAGGTGAATAGTGAGATGTTTTCACCAGTGCGATTGTCTCGAACAAGGGGATGTAGCTACAAGATAAAAGGCCAGTCATTTAAAACAGTGGTGTGTGGAAATTTCTTCCCGCAGAGGTAAAGTAAAAAGTAATGTTTATTTATTAGTCACAAGTAGGCTTACATTCACACTGCAATGAAGTTACTGTGAATCCCCTCGTCGCCACACTCCGGCGCCTGTTCGGGTACACTGAGGGAGAACTTAGCATGACCAATCCACCTAACCAGTACATTTTTCGGACTGTGGGAGAAACCGGAGCACCTGGAGGAAACCCACACAGACACAGGGAGAATGTGCAAACTCCACACAGGCAATGACCCAAGCTGGGAATTGAACCCAGGTCCCTGGCATTGTGAGGCTGCAGTGTTAACCACCGTGCCACCCCAGAGGGTGATGAATCTCTGGAATTCTCTACCCCAAAGGGTAGTAGTAGCTGGATCATTAGAAGTATTTAAAGTGGAGGTGAACAAATATTTGATATTTATTCACGGCATGGTGGCACAGTGGTTAGCACTGCTGCTTCACAGCTCCAGGGACCTGGGTTTGAATCCTGGCTCGGGTCGCTGTCTGTGTGGAGTTTGTACATTCTCCCTGCGTCTGCATGGGTTTCCTCCGGGTGCTCCGGTTTCCTCCCACAGTCCAAAGATGTGCGGGCTAGGTTGATTGGCCATGCTAAATTGCCCCTTAGTGTCCCGGGATGCATAGGTTAGAGGGGTTAGTGGGTAAATATGTAGGCATATGGGGATAGGGCCTGGGTGGGATTGTGGTTGGTGCAGACTAGATGGGCCGAATGGCCTCTTTCTGCACTGTAGGATTCTATGATAGATTGAGGATTAGAGGGTGATGTGGAATGGCACAGAAAAGGAGTTGAGGCCGGCATACATCAGCCATGATCATATTGAATGGCGGGCCAGGCTTCAAGGGCCTGGTAGCCTATTCCTGTTTCTGCTTTTTGTTCTTCTTGTACACTGCCACATTACAATGGAAGTCACTGCTTCCACAAAAAAAACACAAACCATTCAATTTGTTTTCCATTTTGTTTCTCCTTTCTGTCCTTCTGTCATAAAGGTATTGACTATTTCTGTTTCCTCAAATACTAACATTCTCGCAGCTCTTGTTCATCGTTATTAATAGAATCCAAGCCAGTTGGTGAAGTCAAAACCAAGACACAGAGCTTTTCTTTGCGGAGAGAGTTTATTGACTTTGTGCCATCGCTCTCCTCACTCCCAGTGTCCCTGTATTTTTCTCACTCTCTTGCATCTAAAGTGCTCAAAGAAATTAATTAAACAAAGCCCTTCACCTGTGAATCTTAACAATATGATTAAATACAATTAACAACAGGAACATAGAAAGATATGAACGTGGGAACATAGGACTTGAATCAGGAGTGGGCCATTCGGCCCTTCAAGCCTGCTCTGTCATTTGACAAGATCTTGGCTGATCTGATTCATGGGTAGCACGGTGGCACAGTGGTTATCACGGCTGCCTTGCAGAGCCAAGGACCTGGGTTTGATTCCCAGCTTGGATCACTGTCTATGTGGAGTTTGCACATTCTCCCTGTGTCTGCGTGGGTTTCCTCCGGGTGCTCCGGTTTCCTCCCACAGTCAAAAGACGTGCTGATTAGGTGCATTGACCTGAACAGGCACCAGAGTGTGGCAACTAGGGGATTTTCACAGTAACTTCATTGCAGTGTTAATGTAAGCCTGCTTGTGACTAATAAATAAACTCTACTTTTGATTCTAGTCTCAACTCCATTTTCCTGTTAAAACTCCCCACCCTCCACCCATAAGCCTTAACTACCCCATCTACCAAAAAGCTATCTACTCAGCCTTGAATAGATTAAATGGCCCAGCCTCCACTGCTTTCCAGGGAACAGAATTCCACAGACACAGAGAGAACAAAAATTCTCACCTCCAGCTTAAAAGGGAGATCTCTTATTTTTAAACTGTGTTTCTTCGTTCTCCCCCACAAGATGAAACATTCTCCTAACATCAACCTCATCAAGTCCCCTCAGGATCTTTGACACAGGGTCGTCTGGACTCGAAATGTCAGCTCTTTTCTCTCCTTATAGATGCTGCCAGACCTGCTGAGATTTTCCAGCATTTTCTCTTTTGGTTTCAGATTCCAGCATCCGCAGTAATTTGCTTTTATCCCCTCAGGATCTTATATGTTTCAATAAAATCACCTCTCATTCTTCTAAACTTCTAAACCAAAGGGTATAAGCCCAACACGATCAATCTTACACATAGGATAAGCTCTTTGTCCTAGGAATGAGTCAAAGAACAAAGAACAATACAGCACAGGAACAGGCCCTTTGGCCCTCCAAGCCCGCGCCGCTCCCTGGTCCAAACTAGTCAAGTGAGCTTCCTTTGTACTGCTTCTTACGCAACATTTCTTCAAATAAGGAGACCAAAATTGTACATAGCACTCCAGATTTGGTCTCATCAATGCCCTGCAGCTGGGATAAAACTTCCCTACTTTTATATTCCGTTCCCCATGCAAGAAACACCAACTTTCCATTTGCCTTCCTAATCACTTGCTTTACCTTCATTCCAATGTTTCATCATCCATGTACCAAAACATCCAAATCCCTCTGTACAACCAAATTCCACAATCTCTCTCCGTTTAAATAGGATATTGCTTTTCTCTCCTTCCTGTTAAAGTGGGAAAGTTCATATTTTCCCACATTATACCATCTGTCAAATTTATGCCCACTCGCTTAACCTGTCTACATTTGTTTGTAGACTCGTTACTTCCACTTGACAACTTTTTTATTTATTCATTTACCGAATGTGGGCATGGGTGGCTGGGCCTGCATTTGTGGCCCATCCATATCCCTCCATTTCAGAGGAGGGCATTTCAGAGTCAACCACATTGCTGGAGTCATATGTAGGCCGGACCAGGTAAGGATAGCAGATTTCCTTCCCGAAAGGACGTTAACCAACCAGATGAGTTTTTCTTTGACAATCGACTATGGTTTCATGGTCATCAATTCCAGATTTTTTATTGAATTCTGATTTCACCATCTGCCGTGGTGGGATTCGAACCCAGGTCCCCAGATCGTGCCGTGGGTCTCTGGGTTACTAATCTAGTGACAATACCACTTATTTACCTACCTATCTTGGCGTCATCATCAAACTTAGCAACCCATTTGCTATTTGGTTCTTTTAAAAAATGTGTTCATGGATGTGGGCACCGTTGGCTGATCCAGCATTTATTTCCCATCCCTGAGGCCATTTAAGAGTCAACCACATTGCTATGGATAGGGGGGTCACATGTAGTTCAGACCATGTAAAGACGACAGATTTCCTTCCCTAACGGACATTAATCTAAGTCATTGACATAGATTGTAAATGGTTGAAGGCCCAGCAGTAATTCCTATAGCGCTCCAATAATTACAGATTGTCTACCTGAAAAAAATCCACTTCTCCCTACTCTCTGCTTTCTGTTAGTTTATCAATCCTTTAGAACATAAGAACATAAGAAATAGGAGCAGGAGTAGGCCATCTAGCCCCTCGAGCCTGCCCCGCCATTCAACAAGATCATGGCTGATCTGAAGCTAATCAGTTCCACTTACCCGCCTGCTCCCCATATCCCTTAATTCCCTTAGCGATCAGAAATCTATCTACCTGTGATTTAAACATATTCAACGAGGTAGCCTCCACCACTTCAATGGGCAGAGAATTCCAGAGATTCACTACCCTCTGAGAGAAGAAATTCCCCCTCAACTCTGTTCTGAACCGGCCCCCACTTATTTTGAGGCTGTGCCCTCTAGTTCTGGTTTCCCTTCTAAGTGGAAAGAATCTCTCTACCTCTACCTTATCCAGCCCCTTCGTTATCTTATATGTCTCTATAAGATCATATGTATAAGATCTATAAGCGAATATGTTACCACCAATATCATGAGCTCTCATCTTTTGGAGTAATATTTGATGTGACATTTTATCAAATGCCTTTTGAAAATGCAAATACACTGGGGGAGATTCTCTGGCCTCCCTGCGGCATCTTTCTCGTGATCAAAGATGGCACGCCATTGGTCCGTGGCGTGATCTTCTGGTCCTGCCACTGTCAATGGGGATTTCCATTGACACCACCCCGTACCTCCAAGAAACCCATGGCGGGGGTGCACCGTTGATGGGTCCAGAAGATCCTGCTGGCGTGAACAGCCAGAACAGACGGAAAGTTCCGGCCCACAACTACTGGTTCACTTTCATCCACCTTGCTTGTTACTGCATCAAAGAAATCTAATAAATTAGCTGAACATGATTTCCATCACATTTTGATTATGATTTCCTAATTATAACTTCCTCAGTAATGGATTTTAGCAACTTCCTCATGATGGATGTTAGGCTAACTGGCCTAACGTCCGTCTTTCAATCCCCCTCCTTTCTTGAATGAAAATGTTACATTTTGTTATTTTTCAATCTGTTTGAATCCTTCCGGAATCTAAGGAATTTTAGATGATTATAACGAATGTGTCTGCTTATTTTAAGCAGCTTCTTTTAAGCCTCAAGAATGTAGGCCTGAGAACTTGTCGACCTTTAGGTCTACTTATTCCCCCAATACCTTTTCCCTGGTGATAGTGATTGTCTTAAGTTCCTCCCTCCCTTTCACCTCTTGATTCTTAAGTAGCTTTGTGAAATTTTCTAAGTCATTGACTGTGAAGATAGATACAAAATACCTGTTCAATTCCTCAGACACGCACTCTTGAGGACCACCACAAGCTTTAGTTATTCTTTTCCTTTGTAAATCCTTGTAGAAACTCTTACTGTTTTGATATTTCTAGCTAGTTTTCTCTCATACTCTACTTTCGCCCTCTTTATCACTTTTTAGTCATTCTTTTCTGGTTCTTCAAGTCTTCTAAACTACCATTAACGTTTGAAAAATTGTACAATGTTCCTTTCAATTTGACACTGTCCTTAACTTTCTTATTTAGCCATGGATGATTCAGCCTTCTCAAACATTCTTTATTTCTTACTAGGTTAAATCTTTGCTGAGAATTATCAATCATCTCTTTCAAAAAAATACTACATCTCTACTATTGCCTGTTAACCAAGTTTCCCAGTTCACTTTAGCCAACTCTGCCACCACTCCCTCATAATTATAAATATCTCGGTATAAAACAGCAATTTTAGACCTACACCTTTCAACTGAATGTCAAATTCTATCATGTTATGACCACTGTCACCTTGAGGCTCCTTTATTACGAGGTCACTAAGCATGTAGGTGCAACAGGTGGTAAAGAAGGCAAATGGTAAGTTGGCATTCATAGCGAGTAGATTTGAGTGCAGGAGAAGGGATGACTTGTTACAATTACATAGGGTGAGGCCACACCTGGAATATTGTGTGCAGTTTTGGTCTCCTTAACTGAAGAAGGCTGTTCTTGTTGTCGAGGGAATGCAAAGAGTTCACCAGACTGATTCTTGGGTTAGTGGGGCTAACGTAAGAAGAGAGATTGTGTCAGTTAGGATTATATCCACTGGAGTTCAGAAGAATGAGGGGGGAATCTCATAGAAACCTATAAAATTCTAACAGGACTAGACAGGGTACATGCAGGAAGGATGTTCCCAATGATGGGAGTCTGCAGAACGAAGGGGTCATAGTCTAAGGGTACGGAGTAAACCTTTTAAAGTTTAAAGTTTATTTATTCGTCTCAAAAGGAGGCTTACATTGACACTGCAATGAAGTTACTGTGAAAATCCCCTAGTCGCCACACGCCAGCGCTTGTTTGGGTACACTGAGGGAGAATTTAGCATGGCCACTGCATCTAACCAGCACGTCTTTCAGACTGTGGGAGGAAACCGGAGCACCCAGAGAAAACCCACACAGACACGGGGAGAACATGCAGACTCTGCACAGACAGTGACCAAGCTGGGAATTGAATCCAGGTCCCTGGCGCTGTGAGGCAGCAATGCGTGCCACTGTGTCACCCCGACTGAGATGAGGACTAAGATAAGGAGATTTTGATTTGATTTGATTTGATTTGATTTATTATTGTCACATGTATTAACATACAGTGAAAAGTATGATTGAAATGTGAGCCTTTACAGCTAATCAAGTCTTAAAGGTACAGACAATGTGAGTGGAGGGAGCATTAAGCACAGGTTAAAGAGATGTGTATTATCTCCAGACAAGACTCACATTGTCTCCACTCACATTGTCTGTACCTTTAAGACTTGATTAGCTGTAAAGGCTCACATTTCAATCATTATTCATGTAAATTGAGTTTGTGTCTTTGTGCCTTGTTTGTAACCAGAACTCCCACCCACCTGACGAAGGGACAGCCTGTTCCGAAAGCTAGTGGCTTTTGCTACCAAATAAACCTGTTGGACTTTAATCTGGTGTTGTTAGACTTCTTACTGTGTTTACCCCAGTCCAACGCCGGCATCTCCACATCATCGTTGCACATTACCAGGTCTAGAATAGCTGACCACTGATTGACACTAGAATATACTGCTTTAAGAAATTGCCCTAAATACACTCTATGAACTCATTTTCAATGCTGCCTTTGCCAATTTGATTCACCCAATATACATGTAGCATGGCTTTGTCAGCGGGAGGTCATGCCTAACAAATTTAGTTGAATTTTCTGAGGAGGTGATTGGGTGCATAGGTGAGGGTGCTGCAATTGCTGTCGTTTATTTGGATTTCAGCAAAGCGTTTGACAAGGTCCTACATGAGAGACCAATAAAGAAAGTAAAAACACAAGGGACCCAGGGGAACTTGGCAAGTTGGATCCAAAACTGACTTAGTGGTAGGAGACAGAGGGTGGTTGTAGAAGGCTGTTTGTGTGACTGGAGGTCGGTGTCTAGTGGCGTACCACAGGGATCATTGCTCGGTCCCTTGTGGGCAGCACGGTGGCAGAGTGGGCAGCACAGTGGCACAGTGGTTAACACTGCTGCCTCACAGTGCCAGGGACGTGGGCTCGACTCCCGGCTTGGATCATTGTCTGTGTGGTGTTTGTATGTTCTCCCCGTGTCTGCGTGGGTTTCCTCCGGGTGCTCCAGTTTCCTCCCACAGTCTGAAAGACATGCTAGTTAGGTGCATTGACCTGAACAGGCGCCGGAATGTGGTGACTACGGGAATTTCACAGTAACTTCATTGCAGTGTTAATGTAAGCCTTACTTGTGACAAATAAATAAACTTTACTTTTATTGTTCATGATATATATAAATGATATAGTTGAGAAGGGAGAGGGGTGGTGTGATGGTAAATAAGTTTGCGGATGACAAAGTTTGGGAGGATGGTTCATAGTGAGGAAGAAGGTCTTAGGTTACACGAAGATATAGAAGGGTTGATCAGATGGGCAGATTACTGGCAGGTGGAATTTTACCCTTAAAAGTGCAAAGTGATGCACTTTGGAAGGAGCAACAAGACAGGGAATTATTCAATGAATGGCAGGACACTAGGAAGTTTAGAGGAACAGAAGAATCTTGGAGCGCTTGTCTACAGATCCCTGAAGGCAGCAGGACAGGTTAATAGGATAGTTAAGAAGATATATGTGACACTTGCCTTTTTCAGTTGTTGCATAGATTATAAGGGAGGTTATGTTGGAACTGTACAAAACTTTTGCTTGACCACAGTTGGAATAATATGCGAAGTTCTGGTTTCCTCACTATAGGAATGATGTGATTTGATTTGATCTGATTTATTATTGTCACATGTATTAGTATACAGTGAAAAGTATTGTTTCTTGCATGCTGTACAGACAAAGCATACCGTTCATAGAGAAAAGGAGAAGGTGCAGAATGTATTGTTACAGTCATAGCTAGGGTGCAGAGAAAGATCAGCTTAATACAAGGTAGGTCCATTCAAAAGTCTGATGGCAGCAGGGAAGAAGCTGTTCTTGAGTCGTGTCCTCAGACTTCTGTATCTTTTTCCCGACAGAAGAAGTTGGAAGAGAGTATGTCCGGGGTGCGCGGGGTCCTTGATTATGCTAGCTGCTTTTCCAAGGCAGTGGGAAGTGTAGAGTTAGTGGGTGGGAGGCTGGTTTGCGTGATGTACTAGGCTTCGTTCATGACCCTTTGTATTGTTTTGCGGTCTTGGGCAGAGCAGGAGCCACATCAAGCTGTGAAACAACCGGAAAGAATGCTTTCTATGGTGCATCTGTTAACGTTGGTGAGAGTCAAAGTGGACATGCCAAATTTCCTTAGCCTCCTGAGAAAGTAGAGGCGTTGGTGGGCTTTCTGAATGTGATTGTGCTGGAGAGGGTGCAGAGGGGATTCACCAGGATGTTGCCTCGGATGAAGCATTTGAGCTATGAAGAGAGGCTGAATCGGCTTGAGTAGTTTTTCTTTTGGGTGAAGAAGGCTGAGGGGGGACCTGATTGAGGTGTATAAGATTGAGAGGTATGGACAGGATGAATAGGAAGTAGCTGTTCCCCTGAGCTGAAGGGTCAAGAACCAGGGGGCATAACTTTGATGTGAGGGGCGGGAGATTTAGAGGGGATTTGAGGTAATATTTTCCCCCAGAGGGTGGTAGGAGTCTGGAATGCACTGTCTGGGACTGTGATAGAGGCGGGAAACAGCGCAACCTTTAAAAAGTAGGTTGATGAGCACTTGAAACATACTAACATTCAAATTATGAGCCGTGTGCTGGAAAGTGGGATGAATGTAGATTTAGTGTAGTTGGGTCAGTGTAGATTCGATGGGAAAAAGGGCCTCTTCTGTGTTGTATGACTCTTGCTGAAATCTTGCTGCTATTCACTGGATCTTACAGTCCTGCCAATGTTGCACCCCCGCTGCTGGTTTCCCATTGGCGAGGAGCACATTCAGCAGGGCAACAGTGGGACCATAAGACCATGAGCGAACGTGTGGTGCCTCCTGCCTCCGCAAAACACGCCACAGAAAGGGAGGAAAATCCTGCCCTTTATTCAAATCATCCATGATTTTTATGGTACCTTTCTTACATACCTCATTCATTTTTCCTGTGTTCTTGGTCGTATGATGTAACTAATGTTTGGGAACCCTATAAACTATTCCCAAAGTGACCTCTTTCTTTTCCGATTTCTCTTCTCTTACCCAAACCGATTCACCAGTTCGCTGTTTGGCGCTATCTCTCACTATTATACCAGTGTGGTATCTTTTCACTCACCTGATGAAGGAGCAGCGCTCTGAAAGCTCATGATACCAAATAAACCTGTTAGACTTAAACCTGGTGTTGTGAGACTTCTTCCTCTGCCCACCTCAGTCCAATGCTAGCATCACCACATCATTGCTACCATTAACACTGCAAACCTCCGGCTCAAAGTGAGACTCAGCCGATGAAGGAGCAGCGCTCAGAAAGCTCATAATTCCAAATAAACCTGTTGGACTTTAACCTGGTGTTGTGAGACTTCTTACTGTGCCCACCCCAGTCCAACGCCGGCATCTCCATGTCATACTATACTAATGACATCCTTAAATAACAGAGCTACCTCACCAACTTTTCTTATCTTTCTGCCTTTCCAAAATGACATACCCCCCTCTATATTCAGATTCCAACTTTAGTCACCATGGAATCATGGCGACCAGGTCATACATATTTATTTATTTCTCTTAGTGCTGACAATTCAGTCCAAAGGTGTACGGGTTAGGTTGATGGCCATGCTAAATTGACCCTTAGTGTCAGGGAGATTAGCAGGAGGGTGGCACGGTAGCACAGTGGTTAGCACTGCTGCTTCACAGCTCCAGGGTCCCGGGTTCGATTCCCGGCTCGGGTCACTGTCTGTGTGGAGTTTGCACATTCTCCTCGTGTCTGCGTGGGTTTCCTCCGGGTGCTCCGGTTTCCTCCCACAGTCCAAAGATGTGCGGGTTAGGTTGATTGGCCAGGTTAAAAATTGCCCCTTAGAGTCCTGAGATGCATAGGTTAGAGGGATTAGCTGGTAAATATGTGGGGGTAGGGCCTGGGTGGGATTGTGGTCGGTGCAGACTCGATGGGCCGAATGGCCTCCTTCTGCACTGTAGGGTTTCTATGATTTCTATGATAAATGTGTGGGGTTATAGGAATAGGGCCTGGGTGGGACTATGGTCAGTACAGACTTGATGGGCCAAATGGCCTCTTTCTGTACTGTAGGGATTCTATGATATGAATTCATTCACTTCGTTATGAGTGCTGTGCATATTCAGATCCAGCATCTTCAACTCTGTCTTTTCACCATTTTAACAACCTCTGGCCTTCTCTGCTGGTGTACTCTGTTATGGCACAGCTGATGGTAAATGCCAAGCTATCTAAATCCCAGTGATTAGGTCAGCACACATCAGGGTTAAACCTGTAGCTTTCCTGTTATATACTGTTCAGTTCCCCATTTCCTCAACAAGCAACTGTGGAATGTTAGGAAGTATTTAATGTTTTTTTTTATAAAGGATGAATATCAGGAATCTGTGTTATCCTTCCACTCGCAGAATTCCAGGGAGCGATGATCTCTACCACAACTCTCACTGAGGTATTCCGTTTTCTTGTGCCCCTGGTATCCGATGAAGTAAGCTCTCTTTTTTTCAATTTTTCACATCATTGAATGTCCTGCATCTATCCTTTCAACCCTGGACATAGTACGCAATCTCCTTTCAAAGTTCAATGACCAAGAAAATTGCAAACGCTGGCAATTGTAAATAATAAAAAAATTGCTGGAAATACAAAGCAGTCAGTGTCTGTGAAGGAAAAGTAAGAATCTTATCATCCTGACTTGCTAATCTGCTTTTGTGATATTGGCTGAGGGATCATCTTTGACCAGAATGCTGCACTAGTTCAAAACACTGACATGGAATCTTTTACATCGACTTGCAAGGTTCAACATCGCAACTGAAAGATGGCACCTCTGACTGTGCGGCACTCTCCCGGTATGGCATCTGAGTGCCGGCCATCAATGTGTGCTCATGTGCCTGCAATAGTGCAACTGGATTCCTGTAGCAGAGGCAGTAATGTTAATACTGAGCCATGGCTGCCGCTGTGAAAAAGAAAGACAGATGCTGGTATTTTGCCCAAGAACCCTTTGATGTTACTGATCAGAAGAGATACACACTGGCTAAAAGCAAACTTACGGACAGGTTTGGCTCCATCCAGAATCACCACAGATGGGCTGAACCCCAGGATAGGGCTGTGGTGAGGGATAACAGCTTCCATTTTAATATTAAATAAATGTAGGACAAAAGGTTCTCTAGTTGCGATAAGCATCAATCTTGCTTTATTTCGGCAGCCAGCATAATTGCAATGGATTTAATCTACCTTCTATGACAAGTGAAACATTCAGGCTTGTATCTCATGATGAAGTCTAATTGTCAGCTGGATTTTGAAGAGTCAACCCCTTTAACCCTATTTTTGCTGGAATCTCTTAGCTGTGTATATCTATGTTTCTTTTCTACAAGATTTAAGATCACAGAATTAAGAGTTAAATATCACATCCACTGTTTGCTGGCTGCAGTATTATGGAGAATATGGGAGTTAGCAATGCATCCTTATTGATAACAGGGTGTAGTGCCAGTACGCTCCGAACTTCAGTTTGTCTTAGTTACCAGGCCTCAAAGATAGTTTGTATTACAGAAATTAAGGTTTTGCGAATCATATTACAACCTGGCAAAGTTGAGTAACTCCATGTGCAGGAGACTATACGAAACAAGTTTATTTGACCTTTGCTGTTACAGAGTGATGACAAAGATAATTACCATTAAGAGGCTGGCATTACTAGAAATACAGTTTGTAGCTCCCTCGATGAACACAAAAACAAAAGAGATAGGAACAGGAGCAGGAGCATTCAGCCTCTCGAAGCTGTTCAAGAATTCAATAAGATCATTATTCAGTAAGTTCATGTGAATGTTACAGCAATATGGAATCATAGAATCATACAGTGCAGAAGAGACACTTGAGCCCATCGAGTCTGCACTGACACATTCGAAACACCTGAACTCCCACCTAATCCCATCTGCCAGTACTTGGCCCATAGCCCTGAATGTTATGACGTGCCAAGTGCTCATCCAAGTACTTTTGAAAGAATGTGAGGCAACCCGCCTCGACCACCTCCCAGGCAGCACTTTCCAGACCGTCACCACCCTCTGGGTAAACAAGTTTCTCTCACAGGCTTGATCCACGGTCAGTGATGAAATGATGTAATCTCAACCCCAGAGTGCAGCTGGAGGGCGTAATATGGCCATAAAACCATCTTTAGGGTGTTGCCACTGCATTCTGATCAAATGACTGCCCCTCTGGTGTCCTTTATTATTTTTATTAGATTTTTTGGTAGTGTTTAAGGAAATGTTTTGATGTGCAATACTAACGTGCATCATTTTTTTTGTTTGATGGTTAGAATCATTCACAGTGGTCCACACAATGATGTACAAAGAAGGTGTTGTCCACTCGGATAACGAATTTAACATTCCCATTCATGGGGCAGGATTTTCGAACCGCACTTGCCCTGAAACTGGAAAATCCCACCTGAGGTCCATCCATGGTCCGTTCCTCGCCCGCTATAATTCCTGTGGTGGGAGGAATGGGAAAATTTGCCTCATGTGGTTGTGTGATAACACGAGTGCTCAGCCATTCCATCCTGTTTGTATGATACGGGACTTCCATGCTGAAGTCAATGGAAAGGAAGGTCAGACACGGTGTGTACCACACAACTGTTCTGCTGCTGCCTATTTTACACCACTGTTAAGATTGAACTTCAGCCCCTTATGTCTTTTTAAGGCATTTCACTTCTTAATTGCGTTGAAAGGTGCTTATGAAAATCTCAGGTAACTATCCAACTAGATTGGTTTGAAAATTGGTCCCAGTTGATGAGATAAAGATCATTTGGCCTGTTTCAATTCATCCACCACTGAGACCTGGACATTCCCTCATGTGACATCCAATTAGTTTGAAAACAATTCCAGAATTTTTGCCACCATTACTATAACACTCCCAGGAGTTGGCTGTGAAGGAACAGCGCCTTATTGCACAAAATAAAGTAAAGCAAAACCACAAGCCGATGGTGAACACAAACAAGTCCCAACCAGGACAATGCAATAATGGACCCACTCAGGGGCCTGCTTTATACAGTGAGTTAATTACCTGGTGAGTTAATTACCAATCCCCAGGGAGCTCGTACTCAGGGAGTCCGACAGGGAAGCCAATCAGTGATTCCCCATTCAAGTCCTGGGAGTTACCATAATTACTACATCTGCAAGTTTGTTCCAAATTCTGATAACTGCAAGTGAACCCCTAAGAATCATAGAATCCCTACAATGCAGAAGGAGGCCATTTGGCTCATTGGCCCTGCACCGATAACAATCCCACCCATGCCCCATCCCCGTAACCCCACATAATTACCCTACTAATCTCCCTGGCACTAAAGGGCAATTTAGCATGGCCAATCCACCTAACCCACACATCTTTGGAGTGTGGGAGGAAACCGGAGCACCTAGAGAAAACCCACACAGACATGGGGAGAACGTGCGAACTCCAAACAGACAGTGACCCGAGACCTGGAATTGAACCTGGAGCCCTGGAGCTGTGAGGCAGCAGTGCTAACAACTGTGCCACTGTGCTTGCACCCTTTCTTCCTCATATCCAACAGCTATTGCACAGTGTGTGGACTTCTTTGTCACATTCTTCCCCGATGCCATTTCCTCGACTACCAAGTAACTTTGTCAAATTCTTATTAATTATATTGTTAAGATTTGTAATTGTCAATTACATTGTTAAGGGAATTGGTCGATGGGTATTTAAATACATAAAAATAGGGGATAGCTAAGACACTAGGTGTAGGTGAGGAGGCTGAACAAAGTCAATAAACTCTCTCAGAAAGAATAGGTCCTGTGTTTTAGTTTTGACTTCACCAACCTGCACGGATTCTGTTAACATTGGTAGCAGAGGATGGTTGGTGTAAAGGTGAAGATTAGAAACAAAGGGGTGGCACAGTGGTTAGCATTGCTGCCCTCATGACGCCAGGGACCTGGGTTTGATTCCCAGCTTGGGTCACTGTCTGTATGGAGTTTGCACGTTCTCCCCGCGTCTGCGTGGGTTTCCTCCAGGTGCTCCAGTTTTCTCCCACAGTCCAAAGATGTGTGGGTTAGGTTGATTGGCCATGCTAAATTTCCCCTTCGCGTCAGGGGAACTAGTTAAGGTAAATGCATGAGGTTGTGGGGATAGGGCCTGGGTTGGATTGTGGTTAGTGCAGACTTGATGGGCAGAATGACCTCCTTCTGCACTGTTGGATTCTATGACTAAAGGCTGGGATTTTTCAGCCCTGCCGTGTGATGCGCGACAATCAAGCACGTGGAACAAGGCTTCAGTATTGAAGGCTTTTATTGTCAAACAATGGAACTAACTAACACGAGTACACCAGTTCAGACTGAAGGGGTCCTGCCGGAGCAGAGGGTCTTATACCTCTCCTCCGGAGGCGGGGCCCCACCGGGATGTGCCATAATAACATTTACAACAGGTAAACACCCTAACCCAACAACATTATACAACCCCCACAGTGACAACACCCTAACCCAACAGTAACATAAGAACAACCCCCAGTGGTAACCAACGATGGTTCACCACATTCACCCCTCCTTTAAAAACAAAGGCCGGCGGGGTGCAAAAACAGGTCATATGTACAAAATTCACAAGTCCAGACGGTCTGGAGGACCGCACCGTCGCTGTGATCTCCTCAACACCGGTTGCAAAACCGGAGCAGGTGCTTGCGGTGGCGTTCTCTCCAAAACAGCGTCCGGCTGTCCCCTCAAGGACTCCCGGGCCGGTTGGCCCTGGTGAGGCGATGGTGCAGGGGATCCTGGAACCTTCGGTGGTGGCGCCGATCTCCGAGTCTCAGGCAAGCTGTACATGGGAGTATAACTGTTATGCACTGGTCCCGGTGCTGACCGCGCCACGTCTGGGGAAGAAATGAGTAGTAGGGGATTCGTGACAGGGGGTATGGGAGCGACAGGAGTTGCTACGTCCCCTGCGGGCGCCAGGTCTCGAATGGAGACAGTGTCCTCTCGCCCGTCAGGATATGCCACATAGGCATACTGAGGGTTGGCGTGGAGGAGTTGGACCGGTTCGACCAAGGGGTCGGACCTGCGAGCCCTCACATGTCGCCACAGAAGGACGGGTCCTGGGTACGTCAACCAGGCTGGTAATGAGATCCCCGAGGACGACTTCCGAGGGAATGAGAACATCCTCTCGTGGGGAGTAGCATTGGTTGCCGTACACAGGAGGGAGCGGATAGAATGGAGCGCATTTGGAAGGACCTCCTGCCAACGGGAGACTGGAAGGCCCCTGGATTTCAGTGCCAGTAGGACAGCCTTCCAGACTGTAGCATTCTCCCTTTCCACCTGTCCGTTACCCCTAGGGTTGTAGCTCGTGGTTCTACTAGAGGTAATCCCGAATGAGAGCAGGAATTGCCTCAAGTCGTTGCTCATGAACGACGAGCCCCTGTCGCTATGAATGTAGCAGGGGTACCCGAACAGGGTAAAAAGCTCACTGAATGCCTTAATGACGGTGGCAGTCGACGTGTCCGCACAGGGGACAACAAATGGGAACCGGGAGTACTCATCTATTATGTTGAGGAAATAGACGTTCCGGTCCGTTGAGGGAAGGGGGCCCTTAAAATCCACACTCAGCCTCTCAAAAGGGCGAGTGGCCTTGACCAATTGTGCCCGGTCTGGTCGATAAAAGTGCGGTTTGCATTCTGCGCAAATCCGACAGCTTCTCGTCACTGACCTGACATCCTCCACCGAGTAGGGCAGGTTGCGGGCTTTGACGAAGTGGTAGAGTCGGGTGACTCCACGATGACACAGGTCATTGTGGAGGGCCTTCAAGCGGTCCTCCTGCATGATGGCGCATGTTCCGCGCGAGAGGGCATCCGAGGGCTCATTGAGCTTCCCTGGACGATACATAATATCGTAATTATAGGTGGAGAGCTCAATTCTCCACCGCAAGATCTTATCGTTCTTGATCTTGCCCCTCTGCGTGTTACTGAACATAAACGCCACGGATCGTTGATCCGTGATCAGAGTGAACCGCTTTCCCGCCAGGTAATGGCGCCAGTGTCTGACTGCCTCCACAATGGCCTGAGCCTCCTTCTCCACCTCTGAGTGCCGAATTTCGGGGCCTTGAAGGGTGCGGGAAAAAAACGCGACGGGCCTGCCTGCCTGGTTTAGTGTGGCGGCTAGGGCGAAATCAGATGCAGCACTCTCCACCTGGAAAGGGATGGATTCATCCACCGCGTGCATCGTGGCTTTCGAAATGTCGCTTTTCAAAGCCTTGAAGGCCAATTGGGCCTCCGGCGTGAGTGGGAAGGTCGTGGACTTGATGAGCGGACGAGCTTTGTCCGCGTAGTTGGGGACCCACTGCGCATAGTACGAAAAGAACCCGAGGCATCTCCTCAGTGCTTTCGTGCTAGCGGGCAAGGGAAGTTCAGTAAGGGGGCGCATACGGTCTGGATCAGGGCCAATGACCCCGTTTTCCACCACGTATCCAAGGATGGCTAACCTGCGCGTACGGAATACGCACTTCTCCCTGTTATAGGTCAGATTCAGGCGAGATGCAGTGCGCAGAAAGTGTTGGAGATTCGTGTCATGGTCCTGCTGATCATGGCCGCAGATGGTGACGTTATCCAGGTACGGGAAGGTAGCCCGCAACCCGTTCTGGTCCACCATTCGGTCCATAGCACGCTGGAAGACCGAGACCCCATTGGTGACACCAAATGGAACCCTGAGGAAATGGTATAGACGACCATCCGCCTCAAAAGCCGTACATTGTCGGTCCTCTGGGCGGATGGGGAGTTGATGGTAGGCGGACTTAAGGTCTATGGTAGAGAACACTCGGTACTGCGCAATCTGATTGACCATATCAGAAATGCGCGGGAGAGGATACGCATCCAGCTGCGTATAACGGTTAATGGTCTGACTGTAGTCGATGACCATCCGAGGTATGTTCCCGCTTTTGACTACCACGACCTGCGCTCTCCACGGACTAGCACTGGCCTGTATGATCCCTTCCTTGAGGAGCCGCTGAACCTCAGATCTAATAAAGATCCGGTCTTCAGCGCTGTAACGCCTACTCTTAGTAGCGATGGGCTTGCAGCCTGGTACCAGATTCTTAAATAGGGATGGTGTAGTGATTTTCAGAGTGGAAAGATTGCATGCGGGGCGCTTTGGGCAATTTGGAGGCTGTGGCTGATTCCCTACTGCCAGTGAAGGGAGTGGCCCACCGTACTGTAGGATCACACTCTTCATGTGGACCATACAATTTAGTCCGAGGAGAATTGGCGCACAAAGGTGAGGTAACACAAGGAGCCTGTATTGCTCGTAAATTGTGCCCTGTACCTCTAGAGTTACCATACATCGTCCTTGGATCGGTACAGACCGGGACCGTGATGCCATGGAAATTGTCTGCTTGGCAGGTAGAACCCGGAGTCCACACCTTTTAGCAGTGTCAGGGTGTATGAAACTCTCGGTGCTCCCACTGTCAAACAGACAATTCACAGTACGACCATTTACCTTGATATCCATCATTGAATTCTCAAGCCTGTGGTGCTTAGTCTGGTCCAGGGAGATCGACGCCACCGTTGGCCCCTGGGCGTCACTGCATGCCGCTGATGTTGATGCTGAGGACCCCTGCTGGTCGCTCCTAGTCGTCGTGGACCATGATGGCCGCCCCCATGAATCGCACGTGGGCGAGGGCGCCAAACGTAGCGACTCCTGGTGGTCTTCCTCCTCCTCCGTCAGCCACGATGGCGCCGTCCTGGATTCGCACGTGGTCGGACCTCGTGGGTACTGCGACGCCGAAGGAGATTGTCTCCGCTCTGGAGGGTTACAAGCTGCACTGCCGTTTTTGGACTTCGACCTGCAAACTTTACCGTAGTGGCCTTTTTTACCGCACTGGCTGCAGATTGCCGTTCTTGCCGGACACTGTTGCCGTGGATGCTTGGCCCCACCGCAAAAATAGCATCGCTGGCCGCCTGGAGCTGCCGCCGTCGTCGGATCGATCTGGGAGCGCGAGTTTGCGGGGCGAGGAGGGATTTGAGCTTGCTCTTGCCACGTTGACTCCACGTGGTCCTCGGGGTACAGCGCCAAGCTTTTCGACGCCGCTTCCAGCACCTCAGCCATCTCCATCGCTTGGGTCAAGTCGAGGTTCCCTTTTTCCAGTAACTTAAGCCGGATGTACGAGGACCCTACCCCTGCTACGAACGCGTCTCGGGCGAAGTCGTACATGTATTGTTCGGCTGATACGTCTTTACAATCGCAACCCCTGGCAAGCTGCAGGAGCTCATTGGCGTAGTCCTCCATGGTTTCGCCCGACTGCCGACGTCGTGTAGCGAGGAGGTAACGAGCGTGTATCTCGTTGGGTGGTTTCGTGTATCGTTTCTTCAAGAGCTCGACGGCCCTCGGGTAAGTGGTAGCCGCACGAATTGCGAGATAAATCGTGTCGCTTACCCTTGCGTGGAGGACTTGGAGTTTGTCGCTGTCTGTAGTAATAGCTACAGAGGCTGCCAGGTAGTCTTCGAAACACTTCCACCAGTGGTCGAAGGTGTTAGCGGCACCGACCGCACGTGGGTCCAACGCCAGACGATCTGGTTTCAAGATCTGTTCCATACTCTTTTTTTTTTACAGCTGAGAGTTTTCTGTTTGACAATAAAATTGATGCGCGACAATCAAGCACGTGGAACAAGGCTTCAGTATTGAAGGCTTTTATTGTCAAACAATGGAACTAACTAACACGAGTACACCAGTTCAGACTGAAGGGGTCCTGCCGGAGCAGAGGGTCTTATACCTCTCCTCCGGAGGCGGGGCCCCACCGGGATGTGCCATAATAACATTTACAACAGGTAAACACCCTAACCCAACAACATTATACAACCCCCACAGTGACAACACCCTAACCCAACAGTAACATAAGAACAACCCCCAGTGGTAACCAACGGTGGTTCACCACACCGTGGCAAAACCTGCCACGGGAGCATCCAAAGGTCCATTGAGTTTCAGCAGGACTGGACAATCTGGGCAGGGGGGGGGTGGCCTGGAAAATCCCACCCTCAGGCTTATTTTCAGACAGAACATTTTCAGACAGTAATCGGAATTACTTTAGTGAAGTATGGTTGAAACTTGAAGTAACAGTTAATGATTTTCCATCGTTGTTCTGCGAAGCTGAACAATATGACTGATGGAAAAACGAAGTGGATATAGAGACAGGTTTGGTCCTCACCAAAGGAAAAGCAAGGTATAGCCTTGGCACTTACACTTCCCAGGAGAAGCAGGATCAGCTGCAAAGTAGTTTTGAAGATAAAGGCTTATCATTTGGATACTGAGGAAGGATTGGATAGTTTCTTAAAATTCATGGACAGGATTGATAAGGAAGATGATCTGTTAAATGTTTATGACGTATAGAACATGGTCCGACTTTGACAAATTTAGAAGAATGGATGGTTATTCTATAAAAGAATTTATCATGGAATTTAACAGGTTGTAGAATCATAGAATCATAGCATCATACAGCGCAGAACAGGCCCTTAGGTCCATCGTGTCCGCACCGACACATTAGAAACACCTGAACTCCCACCTAACTCCCTCTGCCAGCACTTGGCCCACAGCCCTGAATTTTATGATATGCCAAGTGCTCATCCAGATACTTTTTAAAGGATCTCTGAAAGTGGAAGGGCATGTTAATAGGGTGGTGAAAAAGGCATATGGGACACTTGCCTTTATCAATCGAGGCATAGATTACAAAAGCTGGGAAGTCATGTTGCAGTTGTATAGAACTTTGGTGACGCCACAGCTAGAGTACTGTGTGCTGTTCTGGTCGCCACAACATCTCCCTTGATCTGATCGTCACCTGGAGTCCAAACAAGCTCCTCATCACTAATTCCATTCCTCTCCCTGGCCATCGTCTCAGGTTCTGTTTGACTCGAGGATGAATTTCTGATCCCAAATAGCCTCCGTCATAAAAATCTTGAACTTCTCTGACATCACCCATCTTCACCCATGCCTTATTGTACTTGTTTCTGATAACCTCAGCTTGAAGTCATAGGTAATAGAAATCACAAAGAGTGTAACTACTCGCTAACTCTGTTTTTCACTATTTACAAGTCAAAATCTATCTCAAAAGGTTGCATTTTGTAGTTGCAAAGAGCCTTGGATACTCATCGGGAGCAGTCACAATTTTTTGCTATTTTTTTAATTGAATATTTCAAAGAAAATGTTTAAAGATTTGCTATAAAATAGAGATCACAGGAAAGCTTCACAATTTGGTTCACAGTCTCACTACTGATACTGAGGAGAGGAATTCTTGCCCCATGATGTCTGTCGTACTCCTACAAACCCAGTTGTTGCTGTCAGTTTCAGCTCCTATCTCGTTCCCTCCCCATCTGCCTGACATCTGTCTGGAATCTCAGCCACCCCTATCGAGGCCTCCATCCTCTCTCCTGCATGTTTGATGGCTGTTCTTGCAGTTATTTCCATGCCGCGGACATTGCTATTTTCTGTTATTTTGCCACACCTCCTCCTTTTACTGCATGAGAGAAATAGGGGGAGGCTGTACCCGCATGCAGAACAGCTGTGTAGGCAGCCAACCACTTTCAGTCTCATTCACAGTTCTGCAGTGGTCTAATTAAAACAATAGTGTTATTTAGAGATTGAGTAAAGACTCTAAGCTACAGTGAAAGGTGAACTGCTAATGAAACAGATAGAAAGGTGCTCCAGTGGCTCGGAGATAAAGGAGTGAAATTGACTACTTCCATTTCACGCTGTGTCTGATTTTCTCTATCATTGACTTTAGCGTACAACAGCTGCTGATTTGCTGTCATACAAAAACAGAACTTGCATTTCTTTTTTTATTCATCTGTGGCACGTGGGCGTCACTGGCTGGCCAGCATTTATTGTCCATCCCTAGTTGCCTGAGGGCAGTTGAGAATCAACCACATTGCTGTGGCTCTGGAGTCACATGTAGGCCAGACCAGGTAAAGACGGCAGATTTCCTTCTCTTAAGGACATTAGTAAACCAGATGGGTTTTTCCGACAGTCGGCAATGGTTACATAATCTTCAGTAGATTCTTTATTCCAGATTTTTAAAAAATTGAATTCAAGTTCCACCATGATGGGATTCGAACCCAGTTCCCAGAACATTAGCTGAATTTCTGGATCAATAATCTGGTGATGATACCACTAGGCCATCGGCTCACAACGTGTGCCACTTGGTGCAAACTCAGGATGTTCCCAAATTATTTTCGTCATTGAAACAACCTTGCAGTTGCTGTCCTTACATAGAAACATGGAAACATAGAAAAACTACAGCACAAACAGGCCCTTCGGCCCACAAGTTGTGCCGAACACATCCCTACCTTCTAGACCTACCTATAACCCTCCATCCTATTACGCTCCATGTATGTTATGTAGGAAAGAGTGGCACGGTGGCACAGTGGTTTGCACTGCTGCCTCACAGGGACCTGGGTTCGAATCTGGCCTCGGGTCACTGTCTGTGTGGAATTTGTACATTCTCCCCATGTCGGTGTGGGTTTCCTACAGGTGCTCCGGTTTACTCCCACAGTCCAACAATGTGCAGGTACGATGGATTAGCCATGGGAAATATGTGGGGTTATGGGGATAGGGTTTGAGAGGGCTTGGGTAAGATACTCTGTCAGAGAGTTGGTGCAGACTCGATGTGCCGATTAGGCTCCTTCTACACTGTAGGGATTCTATGATTCAATGAAATACAGCAGCCAATTTGCATACAGCCAGCTGGCACAAACAGCAATGTGACAATGATCAGATAATCCATTAACTCTTCTTCAAAATAGAACCAAGGGTACTTTTACGTTCACCTGCGGTTTGATGTCTCATCCAAAACATGGTAATCTGACAATGTAGCACTGTGGCACTGTACTGATGATGTGGAGATGCCGGCATTGGACTGGGATAAACACAGTAAGAAGTTTAACAACACCAGGTTAAAGTCCAACAGGTTTTTTTGGTAGCAAAAGCCACACAAGCTTTCGGAGCCCCTGGGGCTCCGAAAGCTTGTGTGGCTTTTGCTACCAAATAAACCTGTTGGACTTTAACCTGGTGTTGTTAAACTTCTTTATGTACTGATGAGTCAGCCTGGATTTTTTGCTTATGGCTATGAGCTAGTATCGTGTTACAGGCATAAGCCAATTTCAGCCTCATAGTTTTCCCTTGTGAAGCTATAGGAAGGTCCCATGTAGACCCCAAGTCTGTGCTAAGTTAGCTCTCTCAACTAGGATCAAAGCAGCAATAAGGCTACAACAATTCACAATGTCTCTGTGCTGGGGAAGAGGAAACCATACAGGATTCCTGCTTCTGACCATCGTACCTCATTGCACCATCCCTCCAACTCCAAGTGGCCATGTGAGGTGCTGGGTGAAGCTAAGCTTCTTTTCTTCTCACAATTGGATAATTTGACTCTGATCACTGTCACGGTGAGTATTTCTGTGAAGTATGAGCAACCTTCATGGAACAGCACCTCAACAAGGAATCAACTCCTTCAGAAAAGGAAGAATAAAAACTCTGTTGGAATCTGAGTTATCCAGGTGGAGAGGGTGCCCAATGCACCAAAATTATTCTGGAATTTCCAGGAGTTAAAGGTTAATTCCCTGGGCACTGCCGGGAGACATTCAGGAGAAAGAGGGGAGGTGGGATGTAAAAGTTGAGGTTTTGCTCTTTTTTTTTCAGAAAGCTTTCAATTATTAATGGTAAAAATATTGGAGATGGGACAAAATGGCTGGTTGACCAGGTGGGCTGATTAGAGGCAGGAGGTCATGGGATATTGGAATCAGACACAGAGGAGGAGGGAGCATACCGAATAACAGGGTGAAAGGGGACTTTGACAAATGGGGAGTGGGTGCTAGACACAAGAAGCATCGGGAGATGATCCTGTAAATGTAGGGTATGCAAATGTAAATCTGGGAATCATAGAAACCCTACAGTGCAGAAGGAGGCCATTCGGCCCATCGAGTCTGCACCGACCACAATCCCACCCAGGCCCTACCCCCACATATTTACCCACTAATCCCTCTAACCTACGCATCTCAGGACTCTAAGGGGCAATTTTTAACCTGGCCAATCAACCTAACCCGCACATCTTTGGACTGTGGGAGGAAACCGGAGCACCCGGAGGAAACCCACGCAGACACGAGGAGAATGTGCAAACTCCACATAGACAGTGACCCGAGCCGGGAATCGAACCCGGGACCCTGGAGCTGTGAAGCAGCAGTGCTAACCACTGTGCTACCGTGCCGGAACATGGAATAGGCAGGAAAGGGAATTTATGGAGCGAGTGAGAAGGAGGAAGAAATGGTTTGTCCCTGTGATTCATCGTGATGTTGAAATTCATGAAGAATGGATGACTCTCATGTACAACCCATTAAGGAATGTGTGATAATGCTCTTCACAAAGGGGGAGGCAGTGGTGTAGTGGTATTTTCACTGGACTAGTGATCCAGAGTCCCAGGGTAATGTTCTGGGGACCTGGGTTCGAATCCTACCACGGCAGATGGTGAAATTTGAATTCAATAAAAATCTGGAATTAAATATCTAATGATGACCATGAAACTACTGTTGATTGTTACAACAACCCGTCTGGTACACTGATGTCCTTTAGAGAAGGAAATCTGCCGTCCTTACCTGGTCTGGCCTACATGTGACTCCAGAGCCACAGCAATGTGGTTGACTCTCAAATGCCTTCTGAAGTGGAGGGCAGTTAGAGATGGGCAATAAATGCTGGCCCAGCCAGCGATGCCCATGTCTCATAAATGAATTTTAAAAAAACACCAAATACTCAGATATGTAAGTGGCATCTTTCCCAAAACATTTTAGTTTGTCCCTTACTGCCGGGGGCACAGTGGAGGGACAGTGTGTAATTCTATTTTCAGAAAATATCCAATATGCCAACCTATTTGAGATTAGACCGTTGCCATGAACAACCTCCTTTGTGTGTTGGAAACTCACTTGTTCTCACGGTTGTTGCTATTTCTGCCAACTTAGGTCGGATGCAATGAGCTGCAAAGTAAAAGTTATTTTTAGCGCAGTGCCGTGGGGACGTTGAAGGAAGGATGGAAAAGCCAAACTATTTGATAATTCCAATTGCTATTCCTGAGCTGTACATTTTCCTATATGTTATTGGCGATGATTGCATCCCCGTGAAGCAACTCTCTTTGAGGGAATGCCACGGTCATTGCTGCCCACAGACTACTAAACTTTCGATAGTACAGTCTGTTGATCCTATATCAGCAGCCTAACTATTCAGAAACTCTCCTCATCCTGATAGATTTTTCAAACAAGTGATACTACACGACAAAAAATGTTTAGTAGATCCACATTTTTTTTTGGCACTGCAGTTGTGACTATGCTTTGTGTTTCTAGTTCACAAAGTCGGCCTCCACAGCTGCACCACACAGCTGTGTCAGAGCCTCTGTAATACTGCACCATACTGCCTCTGGAGTGTACATCCTTCCAGCTAAGTTACTCAGACAGCTTAGCGGAGCATTACATATACAGAGTAGTCATTCTGTCCCCTGGACACCTACCTCAGGGATGACAGATGAAATACAGATGTCAGAAGCCAAGAAGTAGACCTTACTGGACAGCTCTTTTTTTGTAATCGAGTGTACTGCGGTGGAGGCAAAGGGCAGTACGGTGTGCACACAGGCAGGACAGGAGGGGGCAGGGTGGGAATGCCTGGAAGTAGGAAAATGAAAATAATAGAGAGAGAAAAAAAAACAGAACTTTCCTGCAATTCTACCACTAATGGGAACAGACACAAACAACAACTTGCATTTATATAGCGCCCAGTATGTGGTAAAACCATCCCAAAGTGTTCATTAATAAACCTTGACACCAAACCACCTAAGGGTGTATTAGGACTGGTAGTCAAAAAGTCACCAAAAAGGTAAGTTTTCCAAAGCATCTTAAGGGAGGAGAGAGAGGTTTGAGGAGAGATTTCCAGAGGTTCTGACCCAGGCAGCTGAAGACTTGGCTAAAAATGGCGGAGTGATGAAAAACAGGAATGCTATAACTTTCTTTTTATAGTTCTCTGTCTTGTATTATTGTGTTAATAATGTTTACAGATTATTAACTGATGGTAAGAAATGCAGCAACGACTAAGAGAAGGCATGTCACTGGCAAGATGGCCACGGGTTAAAGTCACTTTCATCTACCACACGGGGTATCAATTGGTGTCTACTCAGCACAGCTCTTAGCTGCTGGAGCCACTCAGCATCCCCCCACATTCCAGCCTGCAAAGGGTGTGGGCTCACATACAGGCTGTAAAAGGTAGCAAATCTGTCCATGGCTCTGACTATATGACTAATGGCAGACAACATTTCCCTGACTGACTGACTGACTGCGAGGGAGTCCTTGGGCATCTGCTTCCTTTTATCTAAGTAGGTGGAGCAATATTGATAGCACAACTGTATCTCAGTCCCTCAGGGAGTCAGGCATAAGATTAAATTCTTTCCATAACACTAATAGTAACACAGGACTGTTAACTCCTTAAACAGAGTCACGAGTCTATTAATGGTCATCCTGCAGACTCGTGTGGCCAATAAGCACTGTCTCCATGAACAGGCCGGAGAAACCTTTAATATTTTCCATATGTTGCTGATGACAGTTCAAATGGCTGTTATTTAGAAAAAGGATTAAAGTCTCTTTAGGACTCAGAATGTTTAACTCACTGAATGATTTCATAGTCAAATTTATTATCCTGCAAGATTAGAACACTCTATCCTGCAGATTACATAAATGCAGCTTTATCTAAAAATTGCTAACAAACGGGTCGAATGTAATGAAACTGCGAGTAGAAATGTCTGTTTGTGGATTAAAAGCTTCATTCAGAGCAAGTTTATCTATATTCCTTGTTAATGCTGAATTGAGAGAAAGCTGCCAAATATTAGCAGTTTTCTCTTCCCTATATCCCCTACCTATTATCTTATATTCTGGAACAGAAGGAAAAGAAAGACTTGCATTTATATAGCACTTTTTAAGACGTTAGCATTTTCCTTTGGAGCCAATGAGTATTGTTGCAATGTAGCATGTTGCCTTGCAGGAAATGCAGCAGTGAATGGGAGCACAGCAAGCTCTCGCAAAGAGCAGCATGATATTGAAGATAATCAGTTCTCGTGATCCTGACTGAGAGATAAATATTGCTCAGGGTACATGGGTGGCACGGTGGCATAGTGCTTAGCACTGCTGCCTCACAGCATCAGGGACCCGGGTTCGATTCCCAACTTGGGTCACTGTCAGGGTGGAGTATGCATGCTCTCCCTGTGCCTGTGTGGATTTCTTCCGGGTGCTCCGGTTTCTCCCACAGTCCAGTGCTGGTTAGGTGCATTGGTCATGCTAAATTCTCCCTCTGTGCACCCGAACAGGCGCTGGAATGTGGTGACTGGGGGATTTTCACAGTAACCTCATTGCAGTGTGAATGTAAGCCTACTTGTGACTAATAAATAAACTTTGGCACGGGGTCTTGTTTTTATTTTCAAAATGGTGACTTTTTTTTGCTAGTTTTCTCGTTTTACTCTCATTGATATGTAATTGTATTTAGACAAAAAAGCCTCAACCCTCCCAAGATATGGTTTCATAAACATGATGGCACTAAACAAATTCTGCTGTGATTTACAGAGGGAAAGACTCATTTTTGATTTGATTTGATTTATTATTGTCACATGTAGTAACGTACAGTGAAAAGTATTGTTTCTTGCGCACTATATAAACAAAGCATACCGTTCATAGAGAAGGAAATGAGAGAGTGCAGAATGTAGTGTTACAGTCATAGCTAGGGTGTAGGGAAAGATCAACTTAATGCAAGGTAGGTTCATTCAAAAGTCTGATGGCAGCAGGGAAGAAGCTGTTCTTGAGTCGGTTGGTACATGACTTTTGTATATTTTTCCCAACGGAAAAAACGTAGTAAAGCATACAATTCAAAGCAAAAAATAATAATTTTGGAGGAATTAATTCAGCAGTTATGTCCTCTTATCACTCACTGCTGTGCCTTAGAGAAAGATAATAAAGCCACAGAACTGGAAGACACTATTCCTGGCACAGAATCATGTCAAACTGGACCACAGATTGGAGAACAGGATACTGAGATCAGGGCCACTGATTGGCATCACATACAAATTTTTGGACAGAAGTCTCATAATTTCAGAAACTAAATGGTAGCTGAATGTTTCAATGTGTTTGTATGATGTACTTCTGTTAATGTCATGTGCAGAGGAACGTAAGCAATTTCACTACTGTCGGGAAAAAAAAATCATTATCGGCCACAAAGCACTTAGCAAATTCACTGAATGTTGAAAGGTACTGTATTGTTTGAGGAGAAGATTCTGATTAGTGGTGGTTCCAAAGGTTTGTGGTATAAATACCTTTTATTTCAAGATGAATACAATAAATACAACTAACAGTCATACATTGCAATGAACTCCCCAAGGTTATGGTGACCCTCAGTTATCGGGTACTTAATTTGCTATTTGTGAATTGCACGCTCCCACTGTTTAATCAGATTGACAGTACACAGGCTTGCCTCGAGTCATTTAGTAGCTTGGAGAGCTGACACATTTCTTTCAGCTGTAGAATCAAATTGCATATTTAGAATTGCAGTGCACACAGACATGCACTATTTTTCTGTAATCCTTCGATAGAACAAACTGATTCAAACCAACTGCAGATGCTGGCTCCAAACACTTCATTTGGAACAGACTTTTAAGGAATTCCTTACAGCAGCATGTTCACACATAACTGGGAAGACTCCTCCAGCTCACCTCTTAGGCATTACAAAATAAAAGGCTTGTCTTTGATAGGCAAAGTTGCTTTCACCTCTGACCTTCAACCTTTCACTCTTTTACCCGCAATACTATGATAATCATTGGTCCTTTGAACTGTCCTCTTGTGTTCCTTCCAACATACTCTTGATCCTCTTGTCTGTGAGATTGAGACTCAGTGCACCATTTCATACTGTAACTCATTCACTTCAAGACCTCATAATGGAAGTATTCTTCACATTCCTCAGCCTTTTCTTCATTTGACAATTTGTAGGTTTTGAAAGTTGGAACCTGGTCATGCCATCTTAAACCAAGGTCCAGCACAGCCGTGCTGTTGTTAGCTGTGAGAGAACATTATTGACTTTTCAACCCTGAAAAGAGTTCAGGATTATTCCTGCCAGCTTTCCCGGTGCTCTTCATTTTACCTTAGTGTAAGTTCAGGTTTAATTTTGAAGATGAGAATTTAAACAGTTATTACTCCAGATGCTTAATATTTTTTCAGAGGACAGGTGTTTGGCCAGATATAAAACAAACTTTCTTGCAAAATCTTATTGATTAATTGCTGAAGATACTAATTTCCAGCTCCCTGAATTATCACTGTGTCCCTTTCACTCTACTAGCATTAAAACACTTTACTGCAGTTTGGCCAGCGTACCAAACTGATCTCCGTCTGGTCACAGTGACTTAATGAATGATTCTGATATATATTTAAAAGTGTTGCATGTTTGCTTTAAGAGCTGATCACATGATTCAATGGTGATGTCATTAAGGTGCTGCCACAGGCTGCTGTTTTTCTTTCAATTTGTACTCTGTACAGGCAAGAATTCCTAGAATAAATCTGTTCTTACTTTGAATCTACCTGTGCAAACTACGTTCTTTTCTTTTTGTCAAAACCCACAACCCCTAACATGGTTGAGACATTACAGATTTGAATAATCATTTAGAGTCATAAAGTCATAGATGTTTACAGCATGGAAACAGGCCCTTCGGCCCAACTTGTCCATGCCGCCCTTTTTTTATAAACACCTAAGCTAATCCCAATTGCCCGCATTTGGCCCATATCCATCTATACCCATCTTACCCATGTAACTGTCTAAATGCTTTTTAAAAGACAAAATCATACCCGCCTCTACTACTACCTCTGGCAGCTTGTTCCAGACACTCACCACCCTCTGTGTGAAGAAATTGCCCCTCTGGACACTTTTGAATCTCTCCCCTCTCAATTTATATTATATATATATATACAATTTTATATATATATAAAACAGAAGCGCTCAGCTTGGGCAGGATGAATACCCCTTCCCCCGATAGTAATGAATCCCTAAGAGCAGTTATCCACAGCTCACCTGTCGATACGAAGGAAATTCAAGGACAGGTATTCTGATTTAAAACTTGTACACCTGGAACAAAACTTTTATTTGAGACCTCATAATTGTACAATATCTGAGTTTGACGTCAGAGCTTAAGCCCTCGGGCCAATTCAGCAAGTCATTGTACAGAACTTGATGATATAGTGTACTAGAAATGAACCATAACATACTGCTCTCCAACACACAAAGAGGCAATGACTTGATTAATATGTTCAGTGGAAACTTTGCTAAACCCAGTGGAGTAAAAAACTTTTCAAACTATATACATCTGTCCTCATTGCACGGAACTGCATTTATTACAGCCAATAATAAACAACAAATATGAGCAGTTCAGTTGAATCCATCTAGGCAATCAAACCAAGCAGGAGAAAATTCTAATCATTTTACAACAACATTTTAAAGGATCTTAGCTAACAATAACTTGAATTTATGCAGAATTGTAGGATGCAAGAATGGAGACTTGAGCCAACGAAAGAGATATTGGACGGAATTTCACGGCCCCGCTCGCCACGGGAATCGGAGCGGGCGAGGGGCGGGCAATGGAAAGATCTGTTGACCTCGGGCAGGATTTTATGGTTTCAGATCGAGCGAGGGTGTAAAATCCTGCCCATTGGGGGAGAGAGCCAAAATTTGATCAGAGGTGGTTTTAATATGCATCTTCAAAGATGGCACAAATGAACGCATGAATATACAAATTAGGAGCAGGAGTAGGCCATTCGGCCCCTCGAGTCTGCCAATCAATAATATTATGGCTGATCAGATTGCACCCTCAACTCTAGATTCCCGCCTCCCCCAGCCCCAATAACTTTTGACTCCCCTGTTCATCAAGAATCTATCAACCTCTGACTTAGAAACATTCATTGACCCTGCTTTCACCACCCTCTGGGCAATAGAGTTACAAAGGCTCATGTTCCTCTCAGAGAGAAAAAGTTTTTTCCTCATCTTGAATAGGAGATGCCTTATTTTTAAACTGTGTCCCGTAGTTCTAGTCTTTCCCACAACAGGAAACAATCTTTCAGCATCCACTCTGTCAGGTTCCCTCAGGATCTTATATGATTCGATAAGATCACCTCTAATTCTTCTAAATTGCATTGGATACAGGCCCAATCTAACCAATCTTTCATCATAAGCAACATCCCACCCCTTTCCCCAAGGACCAAGATGTCAGTTGAGTGAACCTGCTCGACCTAAATAGTTGGATGAGCTTATTACAGTCAGTGGAATCCAAGCATCACAGCACAGTGGCACTATGGTCAGCACTGCTACCTCACAGCGCCAGGGACCCGGGTTCAATTCCGGACTTGGGTGATTGCCTGTATGGAGTTTGCACATTCTCTCTGTCTCCGCGTGGGTTTCCTCCAGGTTCTCCGGTTTCCTCCCACAGTCCAAAGATATGTAGGTTAGGTTGATTGGCCATGCTAAATTGCCCCTTAATGTCAGGGAAGCTAGCAGGGTAATATGTGGGTTATGGGGATAGGACCTGGGTAGGATTGTTGTTGGTGCAGGCTCGATGGGCCAAATGGCTTCCTTCCGCACTGTAGGGATCCTATGATTCTATGAACACAGTTCATAGGGCACAGTTACTAATGGTGGGCTGAAGGAAACATGGGATAATTGCTCAAATGCTTCAAGAACTCTACATTCCTCCAATTCCAGCTTGCTTGTGTATCCCCAATTTCCTTCACCCCTCCGTTGGCAGCCATGCCATCGGCCACCAAAGGCTTAAACTCTGAAAGTCTGTCTGCCTTTACGAGGCTCATTAAAAGCCACCTCTTTGACCATGTTTTCAGCTTTTTGTCTCAAAATCTCCTTGCATGGTTCAGCATCAAATTCCCTTGCTAATGTTCCTGCGAAGCACTTTAAGAAGTTTTATTGCATTAACGGTGTTACATGAATGCAAGCTCTTGGTAGCATTGAAACTTAAGGAGCCAACGGAGTGGAAAGTTCAAAGTGAGGGGGAATCGTAAAGCTGGAAGAGGATGGAGACGGGTAAGAGTGAAGACATGAAGGGATTGGAAAGAGAATATTAATTGTTAGATGTCGGGGAAGCAGGAGTCAATACTGAGGAATAAGATTGAGAATGGTGGGTAAACAGGCCGCGGATTGGGTTTGGGCAAAAGCGGCTACATTTTGAATGAGCTGGTATGTTATGAAAAAATGCAGATCTGACAGATTGGGAACAACTGGGTCCCACAACAACTGAGTCCAGCTCAATGAATTATTCTAAAGAGTAAAGTAAGCCAAGTAGAAATATCAGGTCAACATCTTTCCATCTCTTGTATGTCAGCTATAGCTTGCATTTATGTAGCACCTTTAATGTACATCCCGAGACACCTTGCAGGAGCAAACCAGACAAGGATTGGCACCAAGCCAAAGAAGGAGACATGAGGACAGGAGGCCAAATGCTTTGTCAAAGTGCTATGTTTTTAAGGGGAGTTTTGAGTGAGGAGAGTGAGGTAGCAAGGCGTAGAGATTTAGGGAGGGAATACTAAATCTTCAGGTCTAAGCAGCAGAAGGCTCAACGGTCATAACAAATATTGATTATGTTTCAACATCAAAGTGAAACTCAAAGCAGCCGACATTCACTTGGTTGCTCTTCAGCTGAATTTTGGCACTGTACTTGCCAGCTGTCCAAAACGGCATGAGAGGTTTATACGCAATCTCAAATGTTGTTGGTGGGAAATTGAAATATCCCTGAAATGCAAGAGAGCGGATGAGCAAAACGCCTGCTTTATAAATCCAGACAGTGAGCTAACGCAGATAAAGTGCTAATTTTTACATTTCATATCTCAGAAGGCTGACAATCAGTAACTGTGCTCACATTACAGAATATAAAACAAATGATGATTCTCCAAACCTCAGAAACAGGAGGGAGGGCGATTCTCCCAAAAGTGCTGAATGAGTGGGAAAACTGTTCTAGATCATGACTGTTTTGTCAGTGCAGCTTCAGACCTGAATCTCCGCACTCCATGCACTGCAGAGGTCACAATCGTGAATCTCATTAAAAACCTAGGCTAGGGGGGGGCCTATTCGCACCAGTTCTGCGCATGTGCAGTGCCCCAATATGTCAGACTCTCCGTTTGCTGGCCAGCACGATCACTGACCAGCCTGGGACCCTCGTAGCGCTCCCCCCCAGTTCCCCCCACGGCCCAATCGCAGCCCCCACAATAATTCCCGGGCCAGCCCTGACCCCCCCCTGCCTGGAGCGCCCCAATGTCCAACACCCCACACCCACCAGTGGCGATCCCCCCACTCCACTTCACCCCAGCAGACCCCCCCTGCTGAACCCCCCTGGGGTCAGACCCCACTGGGAGACAGCCCCCAGCAGACCACCCCCCCTCCCAGCCCACCCCAATCGCTGGCCTCCCTCCAGCCCAGACCGATCGCCATGCAGAGTGGCAGCGGGACCCCCCGCCCCACCAATTGCCCCTAGGCCCCACCCACAATAGGCCTCACCCTCTTGGCTCTGCCCGATGCCCGATGGGCAGTGCCAAGGTGCCCCCCCTGGACATGGGCACTTTGCCCCTTGAGCAGTGCCAGGGAGCATAGGCTGGCACTGCCTGGGTGCCCATGCCCAGGGGACACCACAGCTCCACCGCCCAACCCCCTGGGGTCCCCACCTTCATTCTAACAGGGTCTCTCACTAGTTCCCCGAATGTGGGGAGCTACTCTAAACCCCGGCTCCTCTAAAGCCGGAATGAAGTATTCCTGGTGGGTTGGGAGATTATATCGGGACTGGCAAGTTCCCGATAATCGCATACTAAACATATTTAAACTACATTAAAAAAAGATTTGAATGACTTACCTATCTTCCTGCCAGTTTCCAGCATGGTCTGGACTCCGACTGTTCTCCGGCTCCGGGAGATGCGCATGCGTTCCCGACGCATGCACAAATCTTGGAAAAAGGCCGGCAACGTGCATCTCCCAGCCCGGCCCGCCAGAAAAGTTGCGGGTCGCGATGGGAGAATCGCTGCCAGGATTTCAGTCAAGATTCAGTCAAGGGTGGTGGGTGAGTGGAATCGGCTGCCGTCAGTGGTGGTGGAGGCAAGCTCGATAGGGTCTTTTAAGAGACTTCTGGATGAGTACATGGAACTTAATAGGATTGAGGGTTATAGGTAAGCCTATATATAAGCCTAGGTAGGTAGGGACATGACCGGCGCAACTTGTGGGCCGAAGGGCCTGTTTGTGCTGTATTTTTTCTATGTTCTATGTTCTATTATCCTGTTCTGTTAAGGGGGAGTGAGAAGTTTTTTACAAAATATACCAGGAAGGTTTTGTAACAGATTTGTTACAGAGGAGGCTGTGTGCACTCTGATCTGAAAGTCAGTTCTGCTTGGATCCATTTACTGACTCAGACTAGATGGAACCATGTTTAGAAATGATTCCGCCTTCTCTGAAGCACACAATATGTTTGTATTGGGCAGATTGGTGAGGGAGCTGGTCAAATTATGCGGACATACTATGTGGGGCCATGAACAAAAGGATCAGGAGCAGGAATAGGCCATGCAGCCCCTCGTATCTGTTCCACTATTCAGTAAGATCATGATCTTGGCCTCAACTCTACTTTCCTACCTATTTCCCACAGCCCTTAACTCCTCTATTGTTCAAGAATCTGTCTGCTCCAGTCTTGAACATTTCACTCATTCGGGATTTTCAGCTGTGAGGTAGAGAATTCCAAAGATTCACAGCCCTCAGAGAAAGGAACATCCTCCCCATCTTCAGCTTGGACCCAACACTGATCCCTGTGGCCCTCCATAATTTGCCAACCTGTAAATGACCAATTCAGCCTGATACTCTCCTTTCTGGCATGCTCCTCATATGGCATGCTTGCCTTTATCCATATGGCATGCTTGCCTTTATGCATATGGCATGCTTGCCTTTATAGGACGGGGCATAGAGTATAAAAGTTGGGGTCTGATGTTGCAGATGTATAGAACGTTGGTTCGGCCGCATCTGGAATACTGCGTCCAGTTCTGGTCGCCACACTACCAGAAGGACGTGGAGGCTTTGGAGAGAGTACAGAGGAGGTTTACCAGGATGTTACCTGGTATGGAGGGGCTTAGTTATGAGGAGAGATTGGGTAAACTGGGGTTGTTCTCCCTGGAAAGATGGAGGATGAGGGGAGACTTAATAGAGGTGTATAAAATTATGAAAGGCATAGATAGGGTGAACGGTGGGAAGCTTTTCCCCAGGTCGGTGGTGACGTTCACGAGGGGTCATAGGTTCAAGGTGAAGGGGGGGAGGTTTAACACGGATATCAGACGGACATATTTTACACAGAGGGTGGTGGGGGCCTGGAATGCGCTGCCAGGCAAGGTGGTGGAGGCGGACACACTGGGAACGTTTAAGACTTATCTAGACAGCCATATGAACAGAGTGGGAATGGAGGGATACAAAAGAATGGTCTAGTTTGGACCAGGGAGCGGCGCGGGCTTGGAGGGCCGAAGGGCCTGTTCCTGTGCTGTATTGTTCTTTGTTCTTTTGTTACTTAGCCAATCCTCTATCCATTTTGATACAGTACCCCCAACACCATGAACTCTTACTGGTGAAGTTTGGTAAAATTGTTGTTATTGAAATTGTTATGATTGAAATTGCTCTTATTGGTGAAATTGCACAAAAATAGATTGCTGATCAGAAGAGGGGGTAAAATACAAACAGCAAAGAATGACAAAAAGATTAATAGGGAAGGAAAAATTGGAGCACGAGACAAAGCTAACCAGAAATATAAAGACAGATAGTAAGAATTTGTAAAGATATTGAAATAAGAAATGAATTAACAAAGTGAACATTTGTCCTATATAAAGTGAGCTACCATCCTGACTTGGAACGATATCACATTCCTCACTGGCACTGGGTCAGAATCCTGGAACTCTCTCTCTAACAGCACTGTGGGTGCATCTACACCACAGGGACTGCAGTGGTTCAAGAAGGCAGCTCACCACCACCATCTCAAGGGCAACTTGGGATGTGCAATAAATGCTGGTCTAGCCAGCAAAGCCTACGTCCCTTGAATGGATCAAAAAATCAAAAATAAGGAGCTGGCAAATGAATTGAACAAATATTTTCCATCAGCCTGCACTATAAAGACAGAAGTAACATCCCAGAAATAGCTGTAAATCAGGAAAGGGAGGAAAAATCTCGGGAAAATTACAATCACCAGAGAGGTGATATTGAACAAATTGTTGAAACTGCAGGCTGACAAATCCTCTACTCCCGATGGACTTCACCCTGGGGTCTTAAAGGAAATGATTAGTGATGTGTTCATAGTCATAGAGTCATAGAATGATAGAGGTTTACAGCATGGAAACAACCCTTCAGCCCAACTTGTCCATGCTGCCCTTTTTTTTAAACCCCGAAGCTAGTCCCAATTGCCCACATTTGGCCCATATCCCTCTATACCCATCTTACTCATGTAACTGTCCGAACGCTTTTTAAAAGACACAATTGTACCCGCCTCTACTACTACCTCTGGCAGCTTGTTCCAGACACTCACCACCCTCTGTGTGAAAAAATTGCCCCACTGTATCCTTTTGTATTTCTCCCCTCTCACTTTAAACCTATGCCCTTTAGTTTTAGACTCCCCTACCTTTGGGAAAAGATATTGACTATCTAGCTGATCTATGCCCCTAATTATTTTATAGATCAGCCCTCAGTCTCCTACGCTCCGGAGAAAAAAGTCCTCGTCTATCCAGCCTCTCCTTGTAGCTCAAACCATCAAGTCCCGGTAGCATCCTAGTAAATCTCTTCTGCACTCTTTCTAGTTTAATAATATCCTTTCTATAATTGGATGACCAGAACTGTACACAGTATTCCAGTGTTGGTTTAAATTTTACGAAATCTCCTAGATTTAGGGAAGGTTCCATTAGATTGGAAAAAAGCCAATGTAACTTCTTTATTCAAAAAGGGAGACAAAAAGTAAGAAATTACAGGCCAGTTACCTTAACATCAGTTGTTAGCAGCTATTCTGAAGATGAAATAGCAGGACATTTAAAAATATTCAAGGAAATCAGACAGAGGTTGGAATTCTCTGGTCTCACACGTCTTGCTGCCACTGCCAGCGTGAATGGAGAATTTGGTGCTCAGGCAGACCAGAGAATCTCAGCCACAATATTGCAGAAAATAAAAGATCAGATAGGGGATCAAACATTGGCATGGATATAAGATTGGAGAACAGGAAACAGAGATTTATTTGAGGACATTATGAGCGCAGTGGACAACGGGGAACCGGTGGATGTGGTGTATCTGAATTTCCAGAAGGCATTTGACAAGGTGTCGCACCAAAGACTGTTACATAAGATAAAGGTGCTACTGGTGATGTATTAGCGTGGATAAAGGATTGGTTAACTAACAGAAAGCAAAGAGTGGGGGTAAATGGGTGTTTTTCTGATTGACGATCAGTGACTAGTGGTGTGCCTCAGGGATCAGTATTGGGACCGCAATTGTCTACAATTTACATCGATGATTTGGAGTTGGGGGACCAAGTGTAGTGTGTCAAAGTTCGCAGATGACACTAAGATGAGCAGTAGAGCAAAGTGTACAGAGGATGCTGAAAATCTGCAAAGGGATAGTTTAGGTGAGTGGGCAAGGATCTGGCAGATGGAGTACAATGTTGGTAAATGCGAGGTCATCCATTTTGGTTGGAAAATAGCAAAATGGGCTATTATTTAAATGGTAAAAAATTGCAGCATGCTGCTGTGCAGAGGGACCTGGGTGTCCTTGTACATGAATCACAAAAAGTTGGTTGGCAGGTGCAGCAGGTAATTAAGAAGGCAAATGGAATTTTGTCCTTTATTGCTAGAGGAATGGAATTTAAAAACAGCGAGGTTATGTTGCAGCTGTATAAGGTGCTGGTGAGGCCACACCTGGAGTACTGTGTACAGTTTTGGTCTCCTTATTTGAGAAAGGATATACTGGCACTGGAGGGGGTGCAAAGGAGATTAACTCAGTTGATTCCAGAATTGAGAGGGTTGGCTTATGAGGAAAGACTGAGTAGACTGAGACTATGCTCATTGGAATTTCGAAGAATGAGGGGGGTTCTTATAGAAACATATAAAATTATGAAGGGAATAGATAAGATAGAGCAGGGAGATTGTTTCTATTGGCGGGTGAAACTAGAATTAGAGAGCATTGCCTCAAAATAAGAGGGAGCAGATTTAGGTCTGAGTTAAGGAGGAACTTCTTCACCCAAAGGGTTGTAAATCTGTGGAATTCCCTGCCCAATGAAGTAGTTGAGGCTACCTCATTGAATGTTTTTAAGGCAAAGATAGATAGATTTTTGAACAGTAAAGGAATTGAGGGTTATGGTGAGCGGGCGGGTAAGTGGAGCTGAGTCCCTGAAAAGGTCAACCATGATCTTATTGAATGGCGGAGCAGGCTCGAGGGCCTACTCCTGCTCCTAGTTCTTGTGTTCTTATGCTTACGTTTAAGTTTCTTTTAGTGTCACAAGTAGGCTTACGTTAACACTGCAATGAAGTTACTGTGAAAATCCCCCTAGTCGCCATGCTGCTGCGCCTGTTCAGGTACACTGAGGGAGAATTTAGCATGGCCAATGCACCTAACCAGCACGTCTTTCAGACCGAGAGAGGAAACCGGAGCTCCTGGAGGAAATTCATGCAAACATGGGAGAAAATGCAGACTCCACACAGACAGTGACCCAAGCCAAGAACGGAACCCCTCGTGCTGTGA